>NW_026610910.1:0-148917 GCF_029499605.1 Hyla sarda | reverse complement strand
GCATGTCGGGTGCCAATGTCTGCACCAGCACAGCAAGTTTTGAGCAAATATCTCTTTCCGTTCGGCCGCAATGGCAAGAAGCTTGTGCATCTTCTCTGTTCGTCGCGGTCAATGGGAAAAGGCGCTTATCTGCAATCTAGGTGTTTCTGCGTGCTGCGCCCGCCCAAAGAGTGCCCGGGTTAAAACGACAACGCAGTCATGTCGGGTGCCACTGTCTGCACCAGCACAGCAATTTTTAAGCAAATATCTCCTTCCGTTCGGCCGCAATGGCAAGAAGCTTGTGCATCTTCTCTGTTCGTCGCGGTCAATGGGAAAAGGCGCTTATCTGCAATCTAGGTGTTTCTGCGAGCTGCGCCCGCCCAAAGAGTGCCTGGGTGAAATCGACAACGCAGGCATGTCGGGTGCCACTGTCTGCACCAGCACAGCAAGTTTTGAGCAAATATCTCCTTCCGTTCGGCCGCAATGGCAAGAAGCTTGTGCATCTTCTCTGTTCGTCGCGGTCAATGGGAAAAGGCGCTTATCTGCAATCTAGGTGTTTCTGCGTGCTGCGCCCGCACAAAGAGTGCCCGGGTGAAAACGACAACGCAGGCATGTCGGGTGCCACTGTCTGCACCAGCACAGCATTTTTTAAGCAAATATCGCCTTCCGTTCGGCCGCAATGGCAAGAAGCTTGTGCATCTTCTCTGTTCGTCGCGGTCAATGGGAAAAGGCGCTTATCTTCAATCTAGGTGTTTCTGCGTGCTGCGCCCGCCCAAAGAGTGCCCGGGTGAAAACGACAACGCAGGCATGTCGGGTGCCACTGTCTGCACCAGCACAGCTAATTTTGAGCAAATATCTCCTTCCGTTCGGCCGCAATGGCAAGAAGCTTGTGCATCTTCTCTGTTCGTCGCGGTCAATGGTAAAAGGCGCTTATCTGCAATCTAGGCGTTTCTGCGTGCTGCGCCCGCCCAAAGAGTGCCCGGGTGAAAACGACAACGCAGGCATGTCGGGTGCCAATGTCTGCACCAGCACAGCAAGTTTTGAGCAAATATCTCTTTCCGTTCGGCCGCAATGGCAAGAAGCTTGTGCATCTTCTCTGTTCGTCGCGGTCAATGGGAAAAGGCGCTTATCTGCAATCTAGGTGTTTCTGCGTGCTGCGCCCGCCCAAAGAGTGCCCGGGTGAAAACGACAACGCAGGCATGTCGGGTGCCACTGTCTGCACCAGCACAGCAAGTTTTGAGCAAATATCTCCTTCCGTTCGGCCGCAATGGCAAGAAGCTTGTGCATCTTCTCTGTTCGTCGCGGTCAATGCGAAAAGGCGCTTATCTGCAATCTAGGTGTTTCTGCGTGCTGCGCCCGCCCAACAGTGCCCGGGTGAAAACGACAACGCAAGCATGTCGGGTGCCACTGTCTGCTTCCGTTCGGCCGCAATGGCAAGAAGCTTGTGCATCTTCTCTGTTCGTCGCGGTGAATGGGAAAAGGCGCTTATCTGCAATCTAGGTGTTTCTGTGTGCTGCGCACGCCCAAAGAGCGCCCGAGTGAAAACGACAACGCAGTCATGTCGGGTGCCACTGTCTGCACCATCACAGCAAGTTTTGAGCAAATATCTCCTTCCGTTCGGCCGCAATGGCAAGAAGCTTGTGCATCTTCTCTGTTCGTCGCGGTCAATGGGAAAAGGCGCTTATCTGCAATCTAGGTGTTTCTGCGTGCTGCGCCCGCCCAAAGAGTGCCCGGGTGAAAACGACAACGCAGGCATGTCGGGTGCCACTGTCTGCACCAGCACAGCAAGTTTTGAGCAAATATCTCCTTCCGTTCGGCCGCAATGGCAAGAAGCTTGTGCATCTTCTCTGTTCGTCGCGGTCAATGGGAAAAGGCGCTTATCTGCAATCTAGGTGTTTCTGCGTGCTGCGCCCGCCCAAAGAGTGCCCGGGTGAAAACGACAACGCATGCATGTCGGGTGCCACTGTCTGCACCAGCACAGCAAGTTTTGAGCAAATATCTCCTTCCGTTCGGCCGCAATGGCAAGAAGCTTGTGCATCTTCTCTGTTCGTCGCGGTCAATGGGAAAAGGCGCTTATCTGCAATCTAGGTGTTTCTGCGTGCTGCGCCCGCCCAAAGAGTGACCGGGTTAAAACGACAACGCAGGCATGTCGGGTGCCACTGTCTGCACCAGCACAGCAATTTTTAAGCAAATATCTCCTTCCGTTCGGCCGCAATGGCAAGAAGCTTGTGCATCTTCTCTGTTCGTCGCGGTCAATGGGAAAAGGCGCTTATCTGCAATCTAGGTGTTTCTGCGAGCTGCGCCCGCCCAAAGAGTGCCTGGGTGAAATCGACAACGCAGGCATGTCGGGTGCCACTGTCTGCACCAGCACAGCAAGTTTTGAGCAAATATCTCCTTCCGTTCGGCCGCAATGGCAAGAAGCTTGTGCATCTTGTCTGTTTGTCGCGGTCAATGGGAAAAGGCGCTTATCTGCAATCTAGGTGTTTCTGCGTGCTGCGCCCGCCAAAAGAGTGCCCGGGTGAAAACGACAACGCAGGCATGTCGGGTGCCACTATCTGCACCAGCACAGCAAGTTTTGAGCAAATATCTCCTTCCGTTCGGCCGCAATGGCAAGAAGCTTGTGCATCTTCTCTGTTCGTCGCGGTCAATGGGAAGAGACGCTTAATCTGCAATCTAGGTGTTTCTGCGTGCTGCGCCCGCCCAAAGAGTGCCCGGGTGAAAACGACAATGCAGGCATGTCGGGTGCCACTGTCTGCACCAGCACAGCAAGTTTTGAGCAAATATCTCCTTCCATTCGGCCGCAATGGCAAGAAGCTTGTGCATCTTCTCTGTTCGTCGCGGTCAATGGGAAAAGGCGCTTATCTGCAATCTAGGTGTTTCTGCGTGCTGCGCCCGCCCAAAGAGTGCCCGGGTGAAAACGACAACGCAGGCATGTCGGGTGCCACTGTCTGCACCAGCACAGCAAGTTTTGAGCAAATATCTCCTTCCGTTCGGCCGCAATGGCAAGAAGCTTGTGCATCTTCTCTGTTTGTCGCGGTCAATGGGAAAAGGCGCTTATCTGCAATCTAGGTGTTTCTGCGTGCTGCGCCCGCCCAATGAGTGCCCGGGTGAAAACGACAACGCAGGCATGTCGGGTGCCACTGTCTGCACCAGCACAGCAAGTTTTGAGCAAATATCTCCTTCCGTTCGGCCGCAATGGCAAGAAGCTTGTGCATCTTCTCTGTTCGTCGTGGTCAATGCGAAAAGGCGCTTATCTGCAATCTAGGTGTTTCTGCGTGCTGCGCCCGCCCAAAGAGTGCCCGGGTGAAAACGACAACGCAAGCATGTCGGGTGCCACTGTCTGCACCAGCAAGTTTTGAGCAAATATCTCCTTCCGTTCGGCCTCAATGGCAAGAAGCTTGTGCATCCTCTCTGTTCGTCGCGGTCAATGGGAAAAGGCGCTTATCTGCAATCTAGGTGTTTCTGCGTGCTGCGCCCGCCCAAAGAGTGCCCGGGTGAAAACGACAATGCAGGCATGTCGGGTGCCACTGTCTGCACCAGCACAGCAAGTTTTGAGCAAATATCTCCTTCCATTCGGCCGCAATGGCAAGAAGCTTGTGCATCTTCTCTGTTCGTCGCGGTCAATGGGAAAAGGCGCTTATCTGCAATCTAGGTGTTTCTGCGTGCTGCGCCCGCCCAAAGAGTGCCCGGGTGAAAACGACAACGCAGGCATGTCGGGTGCCACTGTCTGCACCAGCACAGCAAGTTTTGAGCAAATATCTCCTTCCGTTCGGCCGCAATGGCAAGAAGCTTGTGCATCTTCTCTGTTTGTCGCGGTCAATGGGAAAAGGCGCTTATCTGCAATCTAGGTGTTTCTGCGTGCTGCGCCCGCCAAAAGAGTGCCCGGGTGAAAACGACAACGCAGGCATGTCGGGTGCCACTGTCTGCACCAGCACAGCAAGTTTTGAGCAAATATCTCCTTCCGTTCGGCCGCAATGGCAAGAAGCTTGTGCATCTTCTCTGTTCGTCGCGGTCAATGGGAAAAGGCGCTTATCTGCAATCTAGGTGTTTCTGCGTGCTGCGCCCGCCCAAAGAGTGCCCGGGTGAAAACGACAACGCAAGCATGTCGGGTGCCACTGTCTGCTTCCGTTCGGCCGCAATGGCAAGAAGCTTGTGCATCTTCTCTGTTCGTCGCGGTCAATGGGAAAAGGCGCTTATCTGCAATCTAGGTGTTTCTGTGTGCTGCGCACGCCCAAAGAGTGCCCGAGTGAAAACGACAACGCAGTCATGTCGGGTGCCACTGTCTGCACCATCACAGCAAGTTTTGAGCAAATATCTCCTTCCGTTCGGCCGCAATGGCAAGAAGCTTGTGCATCTTCTCTGTTCGTCGCGGTCAATGGGAAAAGGCGCTTATCTGCAATCTAGGTGTTTCTGCATGCTGCGCCTGCCCAAAGAGTGCCCGGGTGAAAACGACAACGCAGGCATGTTGGGTGCCACTGTCTGCACCATCACAGCAAGTTTTGAGCAAATATCTCCTTCCGTTCGGCCGCAATGGCAAGAAGCTTGTGCATCTTCTCTGTTCGTCGCGGTCAATGGTAAAAGGCGCTTATCTGCAATCTAGGCGTTTCTGCATGCTGCGCCCGCCCAAAGAGTGCCCGGGTGAAAACGACAACGCAGGCATGTCGGGTGCCAATGTCTGCACCAGCACAGCAAGTTTTGAGCAAATATCTCTTTCCGTTCGGCCGCAATGGCAAGAAGCTTGTGCATCTTCTCTGTTCGTCGCGGTCAATGGGAAAAGGCGCTTATCTGCAATCTAGGTGTTTCTGCGTGCTGCGCCCGCCCAAAGAGTGCCCGGGTGAAAACGACAACGCAGGCATGTCGGGTGCCACTGTCTGCACCAGCACAGCAAGTTTTGAGCAAATATCTCCTTCCGTTCGGCCGCAATGGCAAGAAGCTTGTGCATCTTCTCTGTTCGTCGCGGTCAATGGGAAAAGGCGCTTATCTGCAATCTAGGTGTTTCTGCGAGCTGCGCCCGCCCAAAGAGTGCCTGGGTGAAAACGACAACGCAGGCATGTCGGGTGCCACTGTCTGCACCAGCACAGCAAGTTTTGAGCAAATATCTCCTTCCGTTCGGCCGCAATGGCAAGAAGCTTGTGCATCTTCTCTGTTCGTCGCGGTCAATGGGAAAAGGCGCTTATCTGCAATCTAGGTGTTTCTGCGTGCTGCGCCCGCCCAAAGAGTGCCCGGGTGAAAACGACAACGCAGGCATGTCGGGTGCCACTGTCTGCACCAGCACAGCAAGTTTTGAGCAAATATCTCCTTCCGTTCGGCCGCAATGGCAAGAAGCTTGTGCATCTTCTCTGTTCGTCGCGGTCAATGGGAAAAGGCGCTTATCTGCAATCTAGGTGTTTCTGCGTGCTGCGCCCGCCCAAAGAGTGCCCGGGTGAAAACGACAACGCAGGCATGTCGGGTGCCAATGTCTGCACCAGCACAGCAAGTTTTGAGCAAATATCTCCTTCCGTTCGGCCGCAATAGCAAGAAGCTTGTGCATCTTCTCTGTTCGTCGCGGTCAATGGGAAAAGGCGCTTATCTGCAATCTAGGTGTTTCTGCGTGCTGCGCCCGCCCAAAGAGTGCCTGGGTGAAAACGACAACGCAGGCATGTCGGGTGCCACTGTCTGCACCAGCACAGCAAGTTTTGAGCAAATATCTCCTTCCGTTCGGCCGCAATGGCAAGAAGCTTGTGCATCTTCTCTGTTCGTCGCGGTCAATGGGAAAAGGCGCTTATCTGCAATCTAGGTGTTTCTGCATGCTGCGCCTGCCCAAAGAGTGCCCGGGTGAAAACGACAACGCAGGCATGTTGGGTGCCACTGTCTGCACCATCACAGCAAGTTTTGAGCAAATATCTCCTTCCGTTCGGCCGCAATGGCAAGAAGCTTGTGCATCTTCTCTGTTCGTCGCGGTCAATGGTAAAAGGCGCTTATCTGCAATCTAGGCGTTTCTGCGTGCTGCGCCCGCCCAAAGAGTGCCCGGGTGAAAACGACAACGCAGGCATGTCGGGTGCCAATGTCTGCACCAGCACAGCAAGTTTTGAGCAAATATCTCTTTCCGTTCGGCCGCAATGGCAAGAAGCTTGTGCATCTTCTCTGTTCGTCGCGGTCAATGGGAAAAGGCGCTTATCTGCAATCTAGGTGTTTCTGCGTGCTGCGCCCGCCCAAAGAGTGCCCGGGTGAAAACGACAACGCAGGCATGTCGGGTGCCACTGTCTGCACCAGCACAGCAAGTTTTGAGCAAATATCTCCTTCCGTTCGGCCGCAATGGCAAGAAGCTTGTGCATCTTCTCTGTTCGTCGCGGTCAATGGGAAAAGGCGCTTATCTGCAATCTAGGTGTTTCTGCGAGCTGCGCCCGCCCAAAGAGTGCCTGGGTGAAAACGACAACGCAGGCATGTCGGGTGCCACTGTCTGCACCAGCACAGCAAGTTTTGAGCAAATATCTCCTTCCGTTCGGCCGCAATGGCAAGAAGCTTGTGCATCTTCTCTGTTCGTCGCGGTCAATGCGAAAAGGCGCTTATCTGCAATCTAGGTGTTTCTGCGTGCTGCGCCCGCCCAACAGTGCCCGGGTGAAAACGACAACGCAAGCATGTCGGGTGCCACTGTCTGCTTCCGTTCGGCCGCAATGGCAAGAAGCTTGTGCATCTTCTCTGTTCGTCGCGGTGAATGGGAAAAGGCGCTTATCTGCAATCTAGGTGTTTCTGTGTGCTGCGCACGCCCAAAGAGCGCCCGAGTGAAAACGACAACGCAGTCATGTCGGGTGCCACTGTCTGCACCATCACAGCAAGTTTTGAGCAAATATCTCCTTCCGTTCGGCCGCAATGGCAAGAAGCTTGTGCATCTTCTCTGTTCGTCGCGGTCAATGGGAAAAGGCGCTTATCTGCAATCTAGGTGTTTCTGCGTGCTGCGCCCGCCCAAAGAGTGCCCGGGTGAAAACGACAACGCAGGCATGTCGGGTGCCACTGTCTGCACCAGCACAGCAAGTTTTGAGCAAATATCTCCTTCCGTTCGGCCGCAATGGCAAGAAGCTTGTGCATCTTCTCTGTTCGTCGCGGTCAATGGGAAAAGGCGCTTATCTGCAATCTAGGTGTTTCTGCGTGCTGCGCCCGCCCAAAGAGTGCCCGGGTGAAAACGACAACGCATGCATGTCGGGTGCCACTGTCTGCACCAGCACAGCAAGTTTTGAGCAAATATCTCCTTCCGTTCGGCCGCAATGGCAAGAAGCTTGTGCATCTTCTCTGTTCGTCGCGGTCAATGGGAAAAGGCGCTTATCTGCAATCTAGGTGTTTCTGCGTGCTGCGCCCGCCCAAAGAGTGACCGGGTTAAAACGACAACGCAGGCATGTCGGGTGCCACTGTCTGCACCAGCACAGCAATTTTTAAGCAAATATCTCCTTCCGTTCGGCCGCAATGGCAAGAAGCTTGTGCATCTTCTCTGTTCGTCGCGGTCAATGGGAAAAGGCGCTTATCTGCAATCTAGGTGTTTCTGCGAGCTGCGCCCGCCCAAAGAGTGCCTGGGTGAAATCGACAACGCAGGCATGTCGGGTGCCACTGTCTGCACCAGCACAGCAAGTTTTGAGCAAATATCTCCTTCCGTTCGGCCGCAATGGCAAGAAGCTTGTGCATCTTCTCTGTTTGTCGCGGTCAATGGGAAAAGGCGCTTATCTGCAATCTAGGTGTTTCTGCGTGCTGCGCCCGCCAAAAGAGTGCCCGGGTGAAAACGACAACGCAGGCATGTCGGGTGCCACTATCTGCACCAGCACAGCAAGTTTTGAGCAAATATCTCCTTCCGTTCGGCCGCAATGGCAAGAAGCTTGTGCATCTTCTCTGTTCGTCGCGGTCAATGGGAAGAGACGCTTATCTGCAATCTAGGTGTTTCTGCGTGCTGCGCCCGCCCAAAGAGTGCCCGGGTGAAAACGACAATGCAGGCATGTCGGGTGCCACTGTCTGCACCAGCACAGCAAGTTTTGAGCAAATATCTCCTTCCATTCGGCCGCAATGGCAAGAAGCTTGTGCATCTTCTCTGTTCGTCGCGGTCAATGGGAAAAGGCGCTTATCTGCAATCTAGGTGTTTCTGCGTGCTGCGCCCGCCCAAAGAGTGCCCGGGTGAAAACGACAACGCAGGCATGTCGGGTGCCACTGTCTGCACCAGCACAGCAAGTTTTGAGCAAATATCTCCTTCCGTTCGGCCGCAATGGCAAGAAGCTTGTGCATCTTCTCTGTTTGTCGCGGTCAATGGGAAAAGGCGCTTATCTGCAATCTAGGTGTTTCTGCGTGCTGCGCCCGCCCAAAGAGTGCCCGGGTGAAAACGACAACGCAGGCATGTCGGGTGCCACTGTCTGCACCAGCACAGCAAGTTTTGAGCAAATATCTCCTTCCGTTCGGCCGCAATGGCAAGAAGCTTGTGCATCTTCTCTGTTTGTCGCGGTCAATGGGAAAAGGCGCTTATCTGCAATCTAGGTGTTTCTGCGTGCTGCGCCCGCCAAAAGAGTGCCCGGGTGAAAACGACAACGCAGGCATGTCGGGTGCCACTGTCTGCACCAGCACAGCAAGTTTTGAGCAAATATCTCCTTCCGTTCGGCCGCAATGGCAAGAAGCTTGTGCATCTTCTCTGTTCGTCGCGGTCAATGGGAAAAGGCGCTTATCTGCAATCTAGGTGTTTCTGCGTGCTGCGCCCGCCCAAAGAGTGCCCGGGTGAAAACGACAACGCAAGCATGTCGGGTGCCACTGTCTGCTTCCGTTCGGCCGCAATGGCAAGAAGCTTGTGCATCTTCTCTGTTCGTCGCGGTCAATGGGAAAAGGCGCTTATCTGCAATCTAGGTGTTTCTGTGTGCTGCGCACGCCCAAAGAGTGCCCGAGTGAAAACGACAACGCAGTCATGTCGGGTGCCACTGTCTGCACCATCACAGCAAGTTTTGAGCAAATATCTCCTTCCGTTCGGCCGCAATGGCAAGAAGCTTGTGCATCTTCTCTGTTCGTCGCGGTCAATGGGAAAAGGCGCTTATCTGCAATCTAGGTGTTTCTGCATGCTGCGCCTGCCCAAAGAGTGCCCGGGTGAAAACGACAACGCAGGCATGTTGGGTGCCACTGTCTGCACCATCACAGCAAGTTTTGAGCAAATATCTCCTTCCGTTCGGCCGCAATGGCAAGAAGCTTGTGCATCTTCTCTGTTCGTCGCGGTCAATGGTAAAAGGCGCTTATCTGCAATCTAGGCGTTTCTGCATGCTGCGCCCGCCCAAAGAGTGCCCGGGTGAAAACGACAACGCAGGCATGTCGGGTGCCAATGTCTGCACCAGCACAGCAAGTTTTGAGCAAATATCTCTTTCCGTTCGGCCGCAATGGCAAGAAGCTTGTGCATCTTCTCTGTTCGTCGCGGTCAATGGGAAAAGGCGCTTATCTGCAATCTAGGTGTTTCTGCGTGCTGCGCCCGCCCAAAGAGTGCCCGGGTGAAAACGACAACGCAGGCATGTCGGGTGCCACTGTCTGCACCAGCACAGCAAGTTTTGAGCAAATATCTCCTTCCGTTCGGCCGCAATGGCAAGAAGCTTGTGCATCTTCTCTGTTCGTCGCGGTCAATGGGAAAAGGCGCTTATCTGCAATCTAGGTGTTTCTGCGAGCTGCGCCCGCCCAAAGAGTGCCTGGGTGAAAACGACAACGCAGGCATGTCGGGTGCCACTGTCTGCACCAGCACAGCAAGTTTTGAGCAAATATCTCCTTCCGTTCGGCCGCAATGGCAAGAAGCTTGTGCATCTTCTCTGTTCGTCGCGGTCAATGGGAAAAGGCGCTTATCTGCAATCTAGGTGTTTCTGCGTGCTGCGCCCGCCCAAAGAGTGCCCGGGTGAAAACGACAACGCAGGCATGTCGGGTGCCACTGTCTGCACCAGCACAGCAAGTTTTGAGCAAATATCTCCTTCCGTTCGGCCGCAATGGCAAGAAGCTTGTGCATCTTCTCTGTTCGTCGCGGTCAATGGGAAAAGGCGCTTATCTGCAATCTAGGTGTTTCTGCGTGCTGCGCCCGCCCAAAGAGTGCCCGGGTGAAAACGACAACGCAGGCATGTCGGGTGCCAATGTCTGCACCAGCACAGCAAGTTTTGAGCAAATATCTCCTTCCGTTCGGCCGCAATAGCAAGAAGCTTGTGCATCTTCTCTGTTCGTCGCGGTCAATGGGAAAAGGCGCTTATCTGCAATCTAGGTGTTTCTGCGTGCTGCGCCCGCCCAAAGAGTGCCTGGGTGAAAACGACAACGCAGGCATGTCGGGTGCCACTGTCTGCACCAGCACAGCAAGTTTTGAGCAAATATCTCCTTCCGTTCGGCCGCAATGGCAAGAAGCTTGTGCATCTTCTCTGTTCGTCGCGGTCAATGGGAAAAGGCGCTTATCTGCAATCTAGGTGTTTCTGCATGCTGCGCCTGCCCAAAGAGTGCCCGGGTGAAAACGACAACGCAGGCATGTTGGGTGCCACTGTCTGCACCATCACAGCAAGTTTTGAGCAAATATCTCCTTCCGTTCGGCCGCAATGGCAAGAAGCTTGTGCATCTTCTCTGTTCGTCGCGGTCAATGGTAAAAGGCGCTTATCTGCAATCTAGGCGTTTCTGCGTGCTGCGCCCGCCCAAAGAGTGCCCGGGTGAAAACGACAACGCAGGCATGTCGGGTGCCAATGTCTGCACCAGCACAGCAAGTTTTGAGCAAATATCTCTTTCCGTTCGGCCGCAATGGCAAGAAGCTTGTGCATCTTCTCTGTTCGTCGCGGTCAATGGGAAAAGGCGCTTATCTGCAATCTAGGTGTTTCTGCGTGCTGCGCCCGCCCAAAGAGTGCCCGGGTGAAAACGACAACGCAGGCATGTCGGGTGCCACTGTCTGCACCAGCACAGCAAGTTTTGAGCAAATATCTCCTTCCGTTCGGCCGCAATGGCAAGAAGCTTGTGCATCTTCTCTGTTCGTCGCGGTCAATGGGAAAAGGCGCTTATCTGCAATCTAGGTGTTTCTGCGAGCTGCGCCCGCCCAAAGAGTGCCTGGGTGAAAACGACAACGCAGGCATGTCGGGTGCCACTGTCTGCACCAGCACAGCAAGTTTTGAGCAAATATCTCCTTCCGTTCGGCCGCAATGGCAAGAAGCTTGTGCATCTTCTCTGTTCGTCGCGGTCAATGCGAAAAGGCGCTTATCTGCAATCTAGGTGTTTCTGCGTGCTGCGCCCGCCCAACAGTGCCCGGGTGAAAACGACAACGCAAGCATGTCGGGTGCCACTGTCTGCTTCCGTTCGGCCGCAATGGCAAGAAGCTTGTGCATCTTCTCTGTTCGTCGCGGTGAATGGGAAAAGGCGCTTATCTGCAATCTAGGTGTTTCTGTGTGCTGCGCACGCCCAAAGAGCGCCCGAGTGAAAACGACAACGCAGTCATGTCGGGTGCCACTGTCTGCACCATCACAGCAAGTTTTGAGCAAATATCTCCTTCCGTTCGGCCGCAATGGCAAGAAGCTTGTGCATCTTCTCTGTTCGTCGCGGTCAATGGGAAAAGGCGCTTATCTGCAATCTAGGTGTTTCTGCGTGCTGCGCCCGCCCAAAGAGTGCCCGGGTGAAAACGACAACGCAGGCATGTCGGGTGCCACTGTCTGCACCAGCACAGCAAGTTTTGAGCAAATATCTCCTTCCGTTCGGCCGCAATGGCAAGAAGCTTGTGCATCTTCTCTGTTCGTCGCGGTCAATGGGAAAAGGCGCTTATCTGCAATCTAGGTGTTTCTGCGTGCTGCGCCCGCCCAAAGAGTGCCCGGGTGAAAACGACAACGCATGCATGTCGGGTGCCACTGTCTGCACCAGCACAGCAAGTTTTGAGCAAATATCTCCTTCCGTTCGGCCGCAATGGCAAGAAGCTTGTGCATCTTCTCTGTTCGTCGCGGTCAATGGGAAAAGGCGCTTATCTGCAATCTAGGTGTTTCTGCGTGCTGCGCCCGCCCAAAGAGTGACCGGGTTAAAACGACAACGCAGGCATGTCGGGTGCCACTGTCTGCACCAGCACAGCAATTTTTAAGCAAATATCTCCTTCCGTTCGGCCGCAATGGCAAGAAGCTTGTGCATCTTCTCTGTTCGTCGCGGTCAATGGGAAAAGGCGCTTATCTGCAATCTAGGTGTTTCTGCGAGCTGCGCCCGCCCAAAGAGTGCCTGGGTGAAATCGACAACGCAGGCATGTCGGGTGCCACTGTCTGCACCAGCACAGCAAGTTTTGAGCAAATATCTCCTTCCGTTCGGCCGCAATGGCAAGAAGCTTGTGCATCTTCTCTGTTTGTCGCGGTCAATGGGAAAAGGCGCTTATCTGCAATCTAGGTGTTTCTGCGTGCTGCGCCCGCCAAAAGAGTGCCCGGGTGAAAACGACAACGCAGGCATGTCGGGTGCCACTATCTTCACCAGCACAGCAAGTTTTGAGCAAATATCTCCTTCCGTTCGGCCGCAATGGCAAGAAGCTTGTGCATCTTCTCTGTTCGTCGCGGTCAATGGGAAGAGACGCTTATCTGCAATCTAGGTGTTTCTGCGTGCTGCGCCCGCCCAAAGAGTGCCCGGGTGAAAACGACAATGCAGGCATGTCGGGTGCCACTGTCTGCACCAGCACAGCAAGTTTTGAGCAAATATCTCCTTCCATTCGGCCGCAATGGCAAGAAGCTTGTGCATCTTCTCTGTTCGTCGCGGTCAATGGGAAAAGGCGCTTATCTGCAATCTAGGTGTTTCTGCGTGCTGCGCCCGCCCAAAGAGTGCCCGGGTGAAAACGACAACGCAGGCATGTCGGGTGCCACTGTCTGCACCAGCACAGCAAGTTTTGAGCAAATATCTCCTTCCGTTCGGCCGCAATGGCAAGAAGCTTGTGCATCTTCTCTGTTTGTCGCGGTCAATGGGAAAAGGCGCTTATCTGCAATCTAGGTGTTTCTGCGTGCTGCGCCCGCCCAATGAGTGCCCGGGTGAAAACGACAACGCAGGCATGTCGGGTGCCACTGTCTGCACCAGCACAGCAAGTTTTGAGCAAATATCTCCTTCCGTTCGGCCGCAATGGCAAGAAGCTTGTGCATCTTCTCTGTTCGTCGTGGTCAATGCGAAAAGGCGCTTATCTGCAATCTAGGTGTTTCTGCGTGCTGCGCCCGCCCAAAGAGTGCCCGGGTGAAAACGACAACGCAAGCATGTCGGGTGCCACTGTCTGCACCAGCAAGTTTTGAGCAAATATCTCCTTCCGTTCGGCCGCAATGGCAAGAAGCTTGTGCATCTTCTCTGTTCGTCGTGGTCAATGCGAAAAGGCGCTTATCTGCAATCTAGGTGTTTCTGCGTGCTGCGCCCGCCCAAAGAGTGACCGGGTTAAAACGACAACGCAGGCATGTCGGGTGCCACTGTCTGCACCAGCACAGCAATTTTTAAGCAAATATCTCCCTCCGTTCGGCCGCAATGGCAAGAAGCTTGTGCATCTTCTCTGTTCGTCGTGGTCAATGGGAAAAGGCGCTTATCTGCAATCTAGGTGTTTCTGCGTGCTGCGCCCGCCCAAAGAGTGCCCGGGTGAAAACGACAACGCAGGCATGTCGGGTGCCACTGTCTGCACCAGCACAGCAAGTTTTGAGCAAATATCTCCTTCCGTTCGGCCGCAATGGCAAGAAGCTTGTGCATCTTCTCTGTTTGTCGCGGTCAATGGGAAAAGGCGCTTATCTGCAATCTAGGTGTTTCTGCGTGCTGCGCCCGCCCAATGAGTGCCCGGGTGAAAACGACAACGCAGGCATGTCGGGTGCCACTGTCTGCACCAGCACAGCAAGTTTTGAGCAAATATCTCCTTCCGTTCGGCCGCAATGGCAAGAAGCTTGTGCATCTTCTCTGTTCGTCGTGGTCAATGCGAAAAGGCGCTTATCTGCAATCTAGGTGTTTCTGCGTGCTGCGCCCGCCCAAAGAGTGCCCGGGTGAAAACGACAACGCAAGCATGTCGGGTGCCACTGTCTGCACCAGCAAGTTTTGAGCAAATATCTCCTTCCGTTCGGCCTCAATGGCAAGAAGCTTGTGCATCCTCTCTGTTCGTCGCGGTCAATGGGAAAAGGCGCTTATCTGCAATCTAGGTGTTTCTGCGTGCTGCGCCCGCCCAAAGAGTGCCCGGGTGAAAACGACAATGCAGGCATGTCGGGTGCCACTGTCTGCACCAGCACAGCAAGTTTTGAGCAAATATCTCCTTCCATTCGGCCGCAATGGCAAGAAGCTTGTGCATCTTCTCTGTTCGTCGCGGTCAATGGGAAAAGGCGCTTATCTGCAATCTAGGTGTTTCTGCGTGCTGCGCCCGCCCAAAGAGTGCCCGGGTGAAAACGACAACGCAGGCATGTCGGGTGCCACTGTCTGCACCAGCACAGCAAGTTTTGAGCAAATATCTCCTTCCGTTCGGCCGCAATGGCAAGAAGCTTGTGCATCTTCTCTGTTTGTCGCGGTCAATGGGAAAAGGCGCTTATCTGCAATCTAGGTGTTTCTGCGTGCTGCGCCCGCCAAAAGAGTGCCCGGGTGAAAACGACAACGCAGGCATGTCGGGTGCCACTGTCTGCACCAGCACAGCAAGTTTTGAGCAAATATCTCCTTCCGTTCGGCCGCAATGGCAAGAAGCTTGTGCATCTTCTCTGTTCGTCGCGGTCAATGGGAAAAGGCGCTTATCTGCAATCTAGGTGTTTCTGCGTGCTGCGCCCGCCCAAAGAGTGCCCGGGTGAAAACGACAACGCAAGCATGTCGGGTGCCACTGTCTGCTTCCGTTCGGCCGCAATGGCAAGAAGCTTGTGCATCTTCTCTGTTCGTCGCGGTCAATGGGAAAAGGCGCTTATCTGCAATCTAGGTGTTTCTGTGTGCTGCGCACGCCCAAAGAGTGCCCGAGTGAAAACGACAACGCAGTCATGTCGGGTGCCACTGTCTGCACCATCACAGCAAGTTTTGAGCAAATATCTCCTTCCGTTCGGCCGCAATGGCAAGAAGCTTGTGCATCTTCTCTGTTCGTCGCGGTCAATGGGAAAAGGCGCTTATCTGCAATCTAGGTGTTTCTGCATGCTGCGCCTGCCCAAAGAGTGCCCGGGTGAAAACGACAACGCAGGCATGTTGGGTGCCACTGTCTGCACCATCACAGCAAGTTTTGAGCAAATATCTCCTTCCGTTCGGCCGCAATGGCAAGAAGCTTGTGCATCTTCTCTGTTCGTCGCGGTCAATGGTAAAAGGCGCTTATCTGCAATCTAGGCGTTTCTGCATGCTGCGCCCGCCCAAAGAGTGCCCGGGTGAAAACGACAACGCAGGCATGTCGGGTGCCAATGTCTGCACCAGCACAGCAAGTTTTGAGCAAATATCTCTTTCCGTTCGGCCGCAATGGCAAGAAGCTTGTGCATCTTCTCTGTTCGTCGCGGTCAATGGGAAAAGGCGCTTATCTGCAATCTAGGTGTTTCTGCGTGCTGCGCCCGCCCAAAGAGTGCCCGGGTGAAAACGACAACGCAGGCATGTCGGGTGCCACTGTCTGCACCAGCACAGCAAGTTTTGAGCAAATATCTCCTTCCGTTCGGCCGCAATGGCAAGAAGCTTGTGCATCTTCTCTGTTCGTCGCGGTCAATGGGAAAAGGCGCTTATCTGCAATCTAGGTGTTTCTGCGAGCTGCGCCCGCCCAAAGAGTGCCTGGGTGAAAACGACAACGCAGGCATGTCGGGTGCCACTGTCTGCACCAGCACAGCAAGTTTTGAGCAAATATCTCCTTCCGTTCGGCCGCAATGGCAAGAAGCTTGTGCATCTTCTCTGTTCGTCGCGGTCAATGGGAAAAGGCGCTTATCTGCAATCTAGGTGTTTCTGCGTGCTGCGCCCGCCCAAAGAGTGCCCGGGTGAAAACGACAACGCAGGCATGTCGGGTGCCACTGTCTGCACCAGCACAGCAAGTTTTGAGCAAATATCTCCTTCCGTTCGGCCGCAATGGCAAGAAGCTTGTGCATCTTCTCTGTTCGTCGCGGTCAATGGGAAAAGGCGCTTATCTGCAATCTAGGTGTTTCTGCGTGCTGCGCCCGCCCAAAGAGTGCCCGGGTGAAAACGACAACGCAGGCATGTCGGGTGCCAATGTCTGCACCAGCACAGCAAGTTTTGAGCAAATATCTCCTTCCGTTCGGCCGCAATAGCAAGAAGCTTGTGCATCTTCTCTGTTCGTCGCGGTCAATGGGAAAAGGCGCTTATCTGCAATCTAGGTGTTTCTGCGTGCTGCGCCCGCCCAAAGAGTGCCTGGGTGAAAACGACAACGCAGGCATGTCGGGTGCCACTGTCTGCACCAGCACAGCAAGTTTTGAGCAAATATCTCCTTCCGTTCGGCCGCAATGGCAAGAAGCTTGTGCATCT
This sequence comes from Hyla sarda, assembly GCF_029499605.1. Classification (NCBI taxonomy): domain Eukaryota; kingdom Metazoa; phylum Chordata; class Amphibia; order Anura; family Hylidae; genus Hyla; species Hyla sarda. The sequence goes on along the minus strand of NW_026610910.1, from coordinate 132,570 downwards.
TCTCTGTTCGTCGCGGTCAATGGGAAAAGGCGCTTATCTGCAATCTAGGTGTTTCTGCATGCTGCGCCTGCCCAAAGAGTGCCCGGGTGAAAACGACAACGCAGGCATGTTGGGTGCCACTGTCTGCACCATCACAGCAAGTTTTGAGCAAATATCTCCTTCCGTTCGGCCGCAATGGCAAGAAGCTTGTGCATCTTCTCTGTTCGTCGCGGTCAATGGTAAAAGGCGCTTATCTGCAATCTAGGCGTTTCTGCGTGCTGCGCCCGCCCAAAGAGTGCCCGGGTGAAAACGACAACGCAGGCATGTCGGGTGCCAATGTCTGCACCAGCACAGCAAGTTTTGAGCAAATATCTCTTTCCGTTCGGCCGCAATGGCAAGAAGCTTGTGCATCTTCTCTGTTCGTCGCGGTCAATGGGAAAAGGCGCTTATCTGCAATCTAGGTGTTTCTGCGTGCTGCGCCCGCCCAAAGAGTGCCCGGGTGAAAACGACAACGCAGGCATGTCGGGTGCCACTGTCTGCACCAGCACAGCAAGTTTTGAGCAAATATCTCCTTCCGTTCGGCCGCAATGGCAAGAAGCTTGTGCATCTTCTCTGTTCGTCGCGGTCAATGGGAAAAGGCGCTTATCTGCAATCTAGGTGTTTCTGCGAGCTGCGCCCGCCCAAAGAGTGCCTGGGTGAAAACGACAACGCAGGCATGTCGGGTGCCACTGTCTGCACCAGCACAGCAAGTTTTGAGCAAATATCTCCTTCCGTTCGGCCGCAATGGCAAGAAGCTTGTGCATCTTCTCTGTTCGTCGCGGTCAATGCGAAAAGGCGCTTATCTGCAATCTAGGTGTTTCTGCGTGCTGCGCCCGCCCAACAGTGCCCGGGTGAAAACGACAACGCAAGCATGTCGGGTGCCACTGTCTGCTTCCGTTCGGCCGCAATGGCAAGAAGCTTGTGCATCTTCTCTGTTCGTCGCGGTGAATGGGAAAAGGCGCTTATCTGCAATCTAGGTGTTTCTGTGTGCTGCGCACGCCCAAAGAGCGCCCGAGTGAAAACGACAACGCAGTCATGTCGGGTGCCACTGTCTGCACCATCACAGCAAGTTTTGAGCAAATATCTCCTTCCGTTCGGCCGCAATGGCAAGAAGCTTGTGCATCTTCTCTGTTCGTCGCGGTCAATGGGAAAAGGCGCTTATCTGCAATCTAGGTGTTTCTGCGTGCTGCGCCCGCCCAAAGAGTGCCCGGGTGAAAACGACAACGCAGGCATGTCGGGTGCCACTGTCTGCACCAGCACAGCAAGTTTTGAGCAAATATCTCCTTCCGTTCGGCCGCAATGGCAAGAAGCTTGTGCATCTTCTCTGTTCGTCGCGGTCAATGGGAAAAGGCGCTTATCTGCAATCTAGGTGTTTCTGCGTGCTGCGCCCGCCCAAAGAGTGCCCGGGTGAAAACGACAACGCATGCATGTCGGGTGCCACTGTCTGCACCAGCACAGCAAGTTTTGAGCAAATATCTCCTTCCGTTCGGCCGCAATGGCAAGAAGCTTGTGCATCTTCTCTGTTCGTCGCGGTCAATGGGAAAAGGCGCTTATCTGCAATCTAGGTGTTTCTGCGTGCTGCGCCCGCCCAAAGAGTGACCGGGTTAAAACGACAACGCAGGCATGTCGGGTGCCACTGTCTGCACCAGCACAGCAATTTTTAAGCAAATATCTCCTTCCGTTCGGCCGCAATGGCAAGAAGCTTGTGCATCTTCTCTGTTCGTCGCGGTCAATGGGAAAAGGCGCTTATCTGCAATCTAGGTGTTTCTGCGAGCTGCGCCCGCCCAAAGAGTGCCTGGGTGAAATCGACAACGCAGGCATGTCGGGTGCCACTGTCTGCACCAGCACAGCAAGTTTTGAGCAAATATCTCCTTCCGTTCGGCCGCAATGGCAAGAAGCTTGTGCATCTTCTCTGTTTGTCGCGGTCAATGGGAAAAGGCGCTTATCTGCAATCTAGGTGTTTCTGCGTGCTGCGCCCGCCAAAAGAGTGCCCGGGTGAAAACGACAACGCAGGCATGTCGGGTGCCACTATCTGCACCAGCACAGCAAGTTTTGAGCAAATATCTCCTTCCGTTCGGCCGCAATGGCAAGAAGCTTGTGCATCTTCTCTGTTCGTCGCGGTCAATGGGAAGAGACGCTTATCTGCAATCTAGGTGTTTCTGCGTGCTGCGCCCGCCCAAAGAGTGCCCGGGTGAAAACGACAATGCAGGCATGTCGGGTGCCACTGTCTGCACCAGCACAGCAAGTTTTGAGCAAATATCTCCTTCCATTCGGCCGCAATGGCAAGAAGCTTGTGCATCTTCTCTGTTCGTCGCGGTCAATGGGAAAAGGCGCTTATCTGCAATCTAGGTGTTTCTGCGTGCTGCGCCCGCCCAAAGAGTGCCCGGGTGAAAACGACAACGCAGGCATGTCGGGTGCCACTGTCTGCACCAGCACAGCAAGTTTTGAGCAAATATCTCCTTCCGTTCGGCCGCAATGGCAAGAAGCTTGTGCATCTTCTCTGTTTGTCGCGGTCAATGGGAAAAGGCGCTTATCTGCAATCTAGGTGTTTCTGCGTGCTGCGCCCGCCCAAAGAGTGCCCGGGTGAAAACGACAACGCAGGCATGTCGGGTGCCACTGTCTGCACCAGCACAGCAAGTTTTGAGCAAATATCTCCTTCCGTTCGGCCGCAATGGCAAGAAGCTTGTGCATCTTCTCTGTTTGTCGCGGTCAATGGGAAAAGGCGCTTATCTGCAATCTAGGTGTTTCTGCGTGCTGCGCCCGCCAAAAGAGTGCCCGGGTGAAAACGACAACGCAGGCATGTCGGGTGCCACTGTCTGCACCAGCACAGCAAGTTTTGAGCAAATATCTCCTTCCGTTCGGCCGCAATGGCAAGAAGCTTGTGCATCTTCTCTGTTCGTCGCGGTCAATGGGAAAAGGCGCTTATCTGCAATCTAGGTGTTTCTGCGTGCTGCGCCCGCCCAAAGAGTGCCCGGGTGAAAACGACAACGCAAGCATGTCGGGTGCCACTGTCTGCTTCCGTTCGGCCGCAATGGCAAGAAGCTTGTGCATCTTCTCTGTTCGTCGCGGTCAATGGGAAAAGGCGCTTATCTGCAATCTAGGTGTTTCTGTGTGCTGCGCACGCCCAAAGAGTGCCCGAGTGAAAACGACAACGCAGTCATGTCGGGTGCCACTGTCTGCACCATCACAGCAAGTTTTGAGCAAATATCTCCTTCCGTTCGGCCGCAATGGCAAGAAGCTTGTGCATCTTCTCTGTTCGTCGCGGTCAATGGGAAAAGGCGCTTATCTGCAATCTAGGTGTTTCTGCATGCTGCGCCTGCCCAAAGAGTGCCCGGGTGAAAACGACAACGCAGGCATGTTGGGTGCCACTGTCTGCACCATCACAGCAAGTTTTGAGCAAATATCTCCTTCCGTTCGGCCGCAATGGCAAGAAGCTTGTGCATCTTCTCTGTTCGTCGCGGTCAATGGTAAAAGGCGCTTATCTGCAATCTAGGCGTTTCTGCATGCTGCGCCCGCCCAAAGAGTGCCCGGGTGAAAACGACAACGCAGGCATGTCGGGTGCCAATGTCTGCACCAGCACAGCAAGTTTTGAGCAAATATCTCTTTCCGTTCGGCCGCAATGGCAAGAAGCTTGTGCATCTTCTCTGTTCGTCGCGGTCAATGGGAAAAGGCGCTTATCTGCAATCTAGGTGTTTCTGCGTGCTGCGCCCGCCCAAAGAGTGCCCGGGTGAAAACGACAACGCAGGCATGTCGGGTGCCACTGTCTGCACCAGCACAGCAAGTTTTGAGCAAATATCTCCTTCCGTTCGGCCGCAATGGCAAGAAGCTTGTGCATCTTCTCTGTTCGTCGCGGTCAATGGGAAAAGGCGCTTATCTGCAATCTAGGTGTTTCTGCGAGCTGCGCCCGCCCAAAGAGTGCCTGGGTGAAAACGACAACGCAGGCATGTCGGGTGCCACTGTCTGCACCAGCACAGCAAGTTTTGAGCAAATATCTCCTTCCGTTCGGCCGCAATGGCAAGAAGCTTGTGCATCTTCTCTGTTCGTCGCGGTCAATGGGAAAAGGCGCTTATCTGCAATCTAGGTGTTTCTGCGTGCTGCGCCCGCCCAAAGAGTGCCCGGGTGAAAACGACAACGCAGGCATGTCGGGTGCCACTGTCTGCACCAGCACAGCAAGTTTTGAGCAAATATCTCCTTCCGTTCGGCCGCAATGGCAAGAAGCTTGTGCATCTTCTCTGTTCGTCGCGGTCAATGGGAAAAGGCGCTTATCTGCAATCTAGGTGTTTCTGCGTGCTGCGCCCGCCCAAAGAGTGCCCGGGTGAAAACGACAACGCAGGCATGTCGGGTGCCAATGTCTGCACCAGCACAGCAAGTTTTGAGCAAATATCTCCTTCCGTTCGGCCGCAATAGCAAGAAGCTTGTGCATCTTCTCTGTTCGTCGCGGTCAATGGGAAAAGGCGCTTATCTGCAATCTAGGTGTTTCTGCGTGCTGCGCCCGCCCAAAGAGTGCCTGGGTGAAAACGACAACGCAGGCATGTCGGGTGCCACTGTCTGCACCAGCACAGCAAGTTTTGAGCAAATATCTCCTTCCGTTCGGCCGCAATGGCAAGAAGCTTGTGCATCTTCTCTGTTCGTCGCGGTCAATGGGAAAAGGCGCTTATCTGCAATCTAGGTGTTTCTGCATGCTGCGCCTGCCCAAAGAGTGCCCGGGTGAAAACGACAACGCAGGCATGTTGGGTGCCACTGTCTGCACCATCACAGCAAGTTTTGAGCAAATATCTCCTTCCGTTCGGCCGCAATGGCAAGAAGCTTGTGCATCTTCTCTGTTCGTCGCGGTCAATGGTAAAAGGCGCTTATCTGCAATCTAGGCGTTTCTGCGTGCTGCGCCCGCCCAAAGAGTGCCCGGGTGAAAACGACAACGCAGGCATGTCGGGTGCCAATGTCTGCACCAGCACAGCAAGTTTTGAGCAAATATCTCTTTCCGTTCGGCCGCAATGGCAAGAAGCTTGTGCATCTTCTCTGTTCGTCGCGGTCAATGGGAAAAGGCGCTTATCTGCAATCTAGGTGTTTCTGCGTGCTGCGCCCGCCCAAAGAGTGCCCGGGTGAAAACGACAACGCAGGCATGTCGGGTGCCACTGTCTGCACCAGCACAGCAAGTTTTGAGCAAATATCTCCTTCCGTTCGGCCGCAATGGCAAGAAGCTTGTGCATCTTCTCTGTTCGTCGCGGTCAATGGGAAAAGGCGCTTATCTGCAATCTAGGTGTTTCTGCGAGCTGCGCCCGCCCAAAGAGTGCCTGGGTGAAAACGACAACGCAGGCATGTCGGGTGCCACTGTCTGCACCAGCACAGCAAGTTTTGAGCAAATATCTCCTTCCGTTCGGCCGCAATGGCAAGAAGCTTGTGCATCTTCTCTGTTCGTCGCGGTCAATGCGAAAAGGCGCTTATCTGCAATCTAGGTGTTTCTGCGTGCTGCGCCCGCCCAACAGTGCCCGGGTGAAAACGACAACGCAAGCATGTCGGGTGCCACTGTCTGCTTCCGTTCGGCCGCAATGGCAAGAAGCTTGTGCATCTTCTCTGTTCGTCGCGGTGAATGGGAAAAGGCGCTTATCTGCAATCTAGGTGTTTCTGTGTGCTGCGCACGCCCAAAGAGCGCCCGAGTGAAAACGACAACGCAGTCATGTCGGGTGCCACTGTCTGCACCATCACAGCAAGTTTTGAGCAAATATCTCCTTCCGTTCGGCCGCAATGGCAAGAAGCTTGTGCATCTTCTCTGTTCGTCGCGGTCAATGGGAAAAGGCGCTTATCTGCAATCTAGGTGTTTCTGCGTGCTGCGCCCGCCCAAAGAGTGCCCGGGTGAAAACGACAACGCAGGCATGTCGGGTGCCACTGTCTGCACCAGCACAGCAAGTTTTGAGCAAATATCTCCTTCCGTTCGGCCGCAATGGCAAGAAGCTTGTGCATCTTCTCTGTTCGTCGCGGTCAATGGGAAAAGGCGCTTATCTGCAATCTAGGTGTTTCTGCGTGCTGCGCCCGCCCAAAGAGTGCCCGGGTGAAAACGACAACGCATGCATGTCGGGTGCCACTGTCTGCACCAGCACAGCAAGTTTTGAGCAAATATCTCCTTCCGTTCGGCCGCAATGGCAAGAAGCTTGTGCATCTTCTCTGTTCGTCGCGGTCAATGGGAAAAGGCGCTTATCTGCAATCTAGGTGTTTCTGCGTGCTGCGCCCGCCCAAAGAGTGACCGGGTTAAAACGACAACGCAGGCATGTCGGGTGCCACTGTCTGCACCAGCACAGCAATTTTTAAGCAAATATCTCCTTCCGTTCGGCCGCAATGGCAAGAAGCTTGTGCATCTTCTCTGTTCGTCGCGGTCAATGGGAAAAGGCGCTTATCTGCAATCTAGGTGTTTCTGCGAGCTGCGCCCGCCCAAAGAGTGCCTGGGTGAAATCGACAACGCAGGCATGTCGGGTGCCACTGTCTGCACCAGCACAGCAAGTTTTGAGCAAATATCTCCTTCCGTTCGGCCGCAATGGCAAGAAGCTTGTGCATCTTCTCTGTTTGTCGCGGTCAATGGGAAAAGGCGCTTATCTGCAATCTAGGTGTTTCTGCGTGCTGCGCCCGCCAAAAGAGTGCCCGGGTGAAAACGACAACGCAGGCATGTCGGGTGCCACTATCTTCACCAGCACAGCAAGTTTTGAGCAAATATCTCCTTCCGTTCGGCCGCAATGGCAAGAAGCTTGTGCATCTTCTCTGTTCGTCGCGGTCAATGGGAAGAGACGCTTATCTGCAATCTAGGTGTTTCTGCGTGCTGCGCCCGCCCAAAGAGTGCCCGGGTGAAAACGACAATGCAGGCATGTCGGGTGCCACTGTCTGCACCAGCACAGCAAGTTTTGAGCAAATATCTCCTTCCATTCGGCCGCAATGGCAAGAAGCTTGTGCATCTTCTCTGTTCGTCGCGGTCAATGGGAAAAGGCGCTTATCTGCAATCTAGGTGTTTCTGCGTGCTGCGCCCGCCCAAAGAGTGCCCGGGTGAAAACGACAACGCAGGCATGTCGGGTGCCACTGTCTGCACCAGCACAGCAAGTTTTGAGCAAATATCTCCTTCCGTTCGGCCGCAATGGCAAGAAGCTTGTGCATCTTCTCTGTTTGTCGCGGTCAATGGGAAAAGGCGCTTATCTGCAATCTAGGTGTTTCTGCGTGCTGCGCCCGCCCAATGAGTGCCCGGGTGAAAACGACAACGCAGGCATGTCGGGTGCCACTGTCTGCACCAGCACAGCAAGTTTTGAGCAAATATCTCCTTCCGTTCGGCCGCAATGGCAAGAAGCTTGTGCATCTTCTCTGTTCGTCGTGGTCAATGCGAAAAGGCGCTTATCTGCAATCTAGGTGTTTCTGCGTGCTGCGCCCGCCCAAAGAGTGCCCGGGTGAAAACGACAACGCAAGCATGTCGGGTGCCACTGTCTGCACCAGCAAGTTTTGAGCAAATATCTCCTTCCGTTCGGCCGCAATGGCAAGAAGCTTGTGCATCTTCTCTGTTCGTCGTGGTCAATGCGAAAAGGCGCTTATCTGCAATCTAGGTGTTTCTGCGTGCTGCGCCCGCCCAAAGAGTGACCGGGTTAAAACGACAACGCAGGCATGTCGGGTGCCACTGTCTGCACCAGCACAGCAATTTTTAAGCAAATATCTCCCTCCGTTCGGCCGCAATGGCAAGAAGCTTGTGCATCTTCTCTGTTCGTCGTGGTCAATGGGAAAAGGCGCTTATCTGCAATCTAGGTGTTTCTGCGAGCTGCGCCCGCCCAAAGAGTGCCTGGGTGAAAACGACAACGCAGGCATGTCGGGTGCCACTGTCTGCACCAGCACAGCAAGTTTTGAGCAAATATCTCCTTCCGTTCGGCTGCAATGGCAAGAAGCTTGTGCATCTTCTCTGTTCGTCGCGGTCAATGGGAAAAGGCGCTTATCTGCAATCTAGGTGTTTCTGCGTGCTGCGCCCGCCCAAAGAGTGCCCGGGTGAAAACGACAACGCAGGCATGTCGGGTGCCACTGTCTGCACCAGCACAGCAAGTTTTGAGCAAATATCTCCTTCCGTTCGGCCGCAATGGCAAGAAGCTTGTGCATCTTCTCTGTTCGTCGCGGTCAATGGGAAAAGGCGCTTATCTGCAATCTAGGTGTTTCTGCGTGCTGCGCCCGCCTAAAGAGTGCCCGGGTGAAAACGACAACGCAGGCATGTCGGGTGCCACTGTCTGCACCAGCACAGCAAGTTTTGAGCAAATATCTCCTTCCGTTCGGCCGCAATGGCAAGAAGCTTGTGCATCTTCTCTGTTCGTCGCGGTCAATGGGAAAAGGCGCTTATCTGCAATCTAGATGTTTCTGCGTGCTGCGCCCGCCCAAAGAGTGCCCGGGTGAAAATGACAACGCAGGCATGTCGGGTGCCACTGTCTGCACCAGCACAGCAAGTTTTGAGCAAATATCTCCTTCCGTTCGGCCGCAATGGCAAGAAGCTTGTGCATCTTCTCTGTTCGTCGCGGTCAATGGGAAAAGGCGCTTATCTGCAATCTAGGTGTTTCTGCGTGCTGCGCCCGCCCAAAGAGTGCCCGGGTGAAAACGACAACGCAGGCATGTCGAGTGCCACTGTCTGCACCAGCACAGCTAGTTTTGAGCAAATATCTCCTTCCGTTCAGCCGCAATGGCAAGAAGCTTGTGCATCTTCTCTGTTCGTCGCGGTCAATGGGAAAAGGCGCTTATCTGCAATCTAGGTGTTTCTGCGTGCTGCGCCTGCCCAAAGAGTGCCCGGGTGAAAACGACAACGCAGGCATGTCGGGTGCCACTGTCTGCACTAGCACAGCAAGTTTTGAGCAAATATCTCCTTCCGTTCGACCGCAATGGCAAGAAGCTTGTGCATCTTCTCTGTTCGTCGCGGTCAATGGGAAAAGGCGCTTATCTGCAATCTAGGTGTTTCTGCGTGCTGCGCCCGCCCAAAGAGTGCCCGGGTGAAAACGACAACGCAGGCATGTCGGGTGCCACTGTCTGCACCAGCACAGCAAGTTTTGAGCAAATATCTCCTTCCGTTCGGCCGCAATGGCAAGAAGCTTGTGCATCTTCTCTGTTTGTCGCGGTCAATGGGAAAAGGTGCTTATCTGCAATCTAGGTGTTTCTGCGTGCTGCGCCCGCCAAAAGAGTGCCCGGGTGAAAACGACAACGCAGGCATGTCGGGTGCCACTGTCTGCACCAGCACAGCAAGTTTTGAGCAAATATCTCCTTCCGTTCGGCCGCAATGGCAAGAAGCTTGTGCATCTTCTCTGTTCGTCGCGGTCAATGCGAAAAGGCGCTTATCTGCAATCTAGGTGTTTCTGCGTGCTGCGCCCGCCCAAAGAGTGCCCGGGTGAAAACGACAACGCAAGCATGTCGGGTGCCACTGTCTGCTTCCGTTCGGCCGCAATGGCAAGAAGCTTGTGCATCTTCTCTGTTCGTCGCGGTCAATGGGAAAAGGCGCTTATCTGCAATCTAGGTGTTTCTGTGTGCTGCGCACGCCCAAAGAGTGCCCGAGTGAAAACGACAACGCAGTCATGTCGGGTGCCACTGTCTGCACCATCACAGCAAGTTTTGAGCAAATATCTCCTTCCGTTCGGCCGCAATGGCAAGAAGCTTGTGCATCTTCTCTGTTCGTCGCGGTCAATGGGAAAAGGCGCTTATCTGCAATCTAGGTGTTTCTGCATGCTGCGCCTGCCCAAAGAGTGCCCGGGTGAAAACGACAACGCAGGCATGTCGGGTGCCACTGTCTGCACCATCACAGCAAGTTTTGAGCAAATATCTCCTTCCGTTCGGCCGCAATGGCAAGAAGCTTGTGCATCTTCTCTGTTCGTCGCGGTCAATGGTAAAAGGCGCTTATCTGCAATCTAGGCGTTTCTGCGTGCTGCGCCCGCCCAAAGAGTGCCCGGGTGAAAACGACAACGCAGGCATGTCGGGTGCCAATGTCTGCACCAGCACAGCAAGTTTTGAGCAAATATCTCTTTCCGTTCGGCCGCAATGGCAAGAAGCTTGTGCATCTTCTCTGTTCGTCGCGGTCAATGGGAAAAGGCGCTTATCTGCAATCTAGGTGTTTCTGCGTGCTGCGCCCGCCCAAAGAGTGCCCGGGTGAAAACGACAACGCAGGCATGTCGGGTGCCACTGTCTGCACCAGCACAGCAAGTTTTGAGCAAATATCTCCTTCCGTTCGGCCGCAATGGCAAGAAGCTTGTGCATCTTCTCTGTTCGTCGCGGTCAATGGGAAAAGGCGCTTATCTGCAATCTAGGTGTTTCTGCGAGCTGCGCCCGCCCAAAGAGTGCCTGGGTGAAATCGACAACGCAGGCATGTCGGGTGCCACTGTCTGCACCAGCACAGCAAGTTTTGAGCAAATATCTCCTTCCGTTCGGCCGCAATGGCAAGAAGCTTGTGCATCTTCTCTGTTCGTCGCGGTCAATGGGAAAAGGCGCTTATCTGCAATCTAGGTGTTTCTGCGTGCTGCGCCCGCCCAAAGAGTGCCCGGGTGAAAACGACAACGCAGGCATGTCGGGTGCCACTGTCTGCACCAGCACAGCATTTTTTAAGCAAATATCGCCTTCCGTTCGGCCGCAATGGCAAGAAGCTTGTGCATCTTCTCTGTTCGTCGCGGTCAATGGGAAAAGGCGCTTATCTTCAATCTAGGTGTTTCTGCGTGCTGCGCCCGCCCAAAGAGTGCCCGGGTGAAAACGACAACGCAGGCATGTCGGGTGCCACTGTCTGCACCAGCACAGCTAATTTTGAGCAAATATCTCCTTCCGTTCGGCCGCAATGGCAAGAAGCTTGTGCATCTTCTCTGTTCGTCGCGGTCAATGGTAAAAGGCGCTTATCTGCAATCTAGGCGTTTCTGCGTGCTGCGCCCGCCCAAAGAGTGCCCGGGTGAAAACGACAACGTAGGCATGTCGGGTGCCAATGTCTGCACCAGCACAGCAAGTTTTGAGCAAATATCTCTTTCCGTTCGGCCGCAATGGCAAGAAGCTTGTGCATCTTCTCTGTTCGTCGCGGTCAATGGGAAAAGGCGCTTATCTGCAATCTAGGTGTTTCTGCGTGCTGCGCCCGCCCAAAGAGTGCCCGGGTGAAAACGACAACGCATGCATGTCGGGTGCCACTGTCTGCACCAGCACAGCAAGTTTTGAGCAAATATCTCCTTCCGTTCGGCCGCAATGGCAAGAAGCTTGTGCATCTTCTCTGTTCGTCGCGGTCAATGGGAAAAGGCGCTTATCTGCAATCTAGGTGTTTCTGCGTGCTGCGCCCGCCCAAAGAGTGACCGGGTTAAAACGACAACGCAGTCATGTCGGGTGCCACTGTCTGCACCAGCACAGCAATTTTTAAGCAAATATCTCCTTCCGTTCGGCCGCAATGGCAAGAAGCTTGTGCATCTTCTCTGTTCGTCGCGGTCAATGGGAAAAGGCGCTTATCTGCAATCTAGGTGTTTCTGCGTGCTGCGCCCGCCCAAAGAGTGCCCGGGTGAAAACGACAACGCAGGCATGTCGGGTGCCACTGTCTGCACCAGCACAGCAAGTTTTGAGCAAATATCTCCTTCCGTTCGGCCGCAATGGCAAGAAGCTTGTGCATCTTCTCTGTTCGTCACGGTCAATGCGAAAAGGCGCTTATCTGCAATCTAGGTGTTTCTGCGTGCTGCGCCCGCCCAACAGTGCCCGGGTGAAAACGACAACGCAAGCATGTCGGGTGCCACTGTCTGCTTCCGTTCGGCCGCAATGGCAAGAAGCTTGTGCATCTTCTCTGTTCGTCGCGGTGAATGGGAAAAGGCGCTTATCTGCAATCTAGGTGTTTCTGTGTGCTGCGCACGCCCAAAGAGCGCCCGAGTGAAAACGACAACGCAGTCATGTCGGGTGCCACTGTCTGCACCATCACAGCAAGTTTTGAGCAAATATCTCCTTCCGTTCGGCCGCAATGGCAAGAAGCTTGTGCATCTTCTCTGTTCGTCGCGGTCAATGGGAAAAGGCGCTTATCTGCAATCTAGGTGTTTCTGCGTGCTGCGCCCGCCCAAAGAGTGCCCGGGTGAAAACGACAACGCAGGCATGTCGGGTGCCACTGTCTGCACCAGCACAGCAAGTTTTGAGCAAATATCTCCTTCCGTTCGGCCGCAATGGCAAGAAGCTTGTGCATCTTCTCTGTTCGTCGCAGTCAATGGGAAAAGGCGCTTATCTGCAATCTAGGTGTTTCTGCGTGCTGCGCCCGCCCAAAGAGTGCCCGGGTGAAAACGACAACGCATGCATGTCGGGTGCCACTGTCTGCACCAGCACAGCAAGTTTTGAGCAAATATCTCCTTCCGTTCGGCCGCAATGGCAAGAAGCTTGTGCATCTTCTCTGTTCGTCGCGGTCAATGGGAAAAGGCGCTTATCTGCAATCTAGGTGTTTCTGCGTGCTGCGCCCGCCCAAAGAGTGACCGGGTTAAAACGACAACGCAGGCATGTCGGGTGCCACTGTCTGCACCAGCACAGCAATTTTTAAGCAAATATCTCCTTCCGTTCGGCCGCAATGGCAAGAAGCTTGTGCATCTTCTCTGTTCGTCGCGGTCAATGGGAAAAGGCGCTTATCTGCAATCTAGGTGTTTCTGCGAGCTGCGCCCGCCCAAAGAGTGCCTGGGTGAAATCGACAACGCAGGCATGTCGGGTGCCACTGTCTGCACCAGCACAGCAAGTTTTGAGCAAATATCTCCTTCCGTTCGGCCGCAATGGCAAGAAGCTTGTGCATCTTCTCTGTTTGTCGCGGTCAATGGGAAAAGGCGCTTATCTGCAATCTAGGTGTTTCTGCGTGCTGCGCCCGCCAAAAGAGTGCCCGGGTGAAAACGACAACGCAGGCATGTCGGGTGCCACTATCTGCACCAGCACAGCAAGTTTTGAGCAAATATCTCCTTCCGTTCGGCCGCAATGGCAAGAAGCTTGTGCATCTTCTCTGTTCGTCGCGGTCAATGGGAAGAGACGCTTATCTGCAATCTAGGTGTTTCTGCGTGCTGCGCCCGCCCAAAGAGTGCCCGGGTGAAAACGACAATGCAGGCATGTCGGGTGCCACTGTCTGCACCAGCACAGCAAGTTTTGAGCAAATATCTCCTTCCATTCGGCCGCAATGGCAAGAAGCTTGTGCATCTTCTCTGTTCGTCGCGGTCAATGGGAAAAGGCGCTTATCTGCAATCTAGGTGTTTCTGCGTGCTGCGCCCGCCCAAAGAGTGCCCGGGTGAAAACGACAACGCAGGCATGTCGGGTGCCACTGTCTGCACCAGCACAGCAAGTTTTGAGCAAATATCTCCTTCCGTTCGGCCGCAATGGCAAGAAGCTTGTGCATCTTCTCTGTTTGTCGCGGTCAATGGGAAAAGGCGCTTATCTGCAATCTAGGTGTTTCTGCGTGCTGCGCCCGCCCAATGAGTGCCCGGGTGAAAACGACAACGCAGGCATGTCGGGTGCCACTGTCTGCACCAGCACAGCAAGTTTTGAGCAAATATCTCCTTCCGTTCGGCCGCAATGGCAAGAAGCTTGTGCATCTTCTCTGTTCGTCGTGGTCAATGCGAAAAGGCGCTTATCTGCAATCTAGGTGTTTCTGCGTGCTGCGCCCGCCCAAAGAGTGCCCGGGTGAAAACGACAACGCAAGCATGTCGGGTGCCACTGTCTGCACCAGCAAGTTTTGAGCAAATATCTCCTTCCGTTCGGCCTCAATGGCAAGAAGCTTGTGCATCCTCTCTGTTCGTCGCGGTCAATGGGAAAAGGCGCTTATCTGCAATCTAGGTGTTTCTGCGTGCTGCGCCCGCCCAAAGAGTGCCCGGGTGAAAACGACAATGCAGGCATGTTGGGTGCCACTGTCTGCACCAGCACAGCAAGTTTTGAGCAAATATCTCCTTCCATTCGGCCGCAATGGCAAGAAGCTTGTGCATCTTCTCTGTTCGTCGCGGTCAATGGGAAAAGGCGCTTATCTGCAATCTAGGTGTTTCTGCGTGCTGCGCCCGCCAAAAGAGTGCCCGGGTGAAAACGACAACGCAGGCATGTCGGGTGCCACTGTCTGCACCAGCACAGCAAGTTTTGAGCAAATATCTCCTTCCGTTCGGCCGCAATGGCAAGAAGCTTGTGCATCTTCTCTGTTCGTCGCGGTCAATGGGAAAAGGCGCTTATCTGCAATCTAGGTGTTTCTGCGTGCTGCGCCCGCCCAAAGAGTGCCCGGGTGAAAACGACAACGCAAGCATGTCGGGTGCCACTGTCTGCTTCCGTTCGGCCGCAATGGCAAGAAGCTTGTGCATCTTCTCTGTTCGTCGCGGTCAATGGGAAAAGGCGCTTATCTGCAATCTAGGTGTTTCTGTGTGCTGCGCACGCCCAAAGAGTGCCCGAGTGAAAACGACAACGCAGTCATGTCGGGTGCCACTGTCTGCACCATCACAGCAAGTTTTGAGCAAATATCTCCTTCCGTTCGGCCGCAATGGCAAGAAGCTTGTGCATCTTCTCTGTTCGTCGCGGTCAATGGGAAAAGGCGCTTATCTGCAATCTAGGTGTTTCTGCATGCTGCGCCTGCCCAAAGAGTGCCCGGGTGAAAACGACAACGCAGGCATGTTGGGTGCCACTGTCTGCACCATCACAGCAAGTTTTGAGCAAATATCTCCTTCCGTTCGGCCGCAATGGCAAGAAGCTTGTGCATCTTCTCTGTTCGTCGCGGTCAATGGTAAAAGGCGCTTATCTGCAATCTAGGCGTTTCTGCATGCTGCGCCCGCCCAAAGAGTGCCCGGGTGAAAACGACAACGCAGGCATGTCGGGTGCCAATGTCTGCACCAGCACAGCAAGTTTTGAGCAAATATCTCTTTCCGTTCGGCCGCAATGGCAAGAAGCTTGTGCATCTTCTCTGTTCGTCGCGGTCAATGGGAAAAGGCGCTTATCTGCAATATAGGTGTTTCTGCGTGCTGCGCCCGCCCAAAGAGTGCCCGGGTGAAAACGACAACGCAGGCATGTCGGGTGCCACTGTCTGCACCAGCACAGCAAGTTTTGAGCAAATATCTCCTTCCGTTCGGCCGCAATGGCAAGAAGCTTGTGCATCTTCTCTGTTCGTCGCGGTCAATGGGAAAAGGCGCTTATCTGCAATCTAGGTGTTTCTGCGACCTGCGCCCGCCCAAAGAGTGCCTGGGTGAAAACGACAACGCAGGCATGTCGGGTGCCACTGTCTGCACCAGCACAGCAAGTTTTGAGCAAATATCTCCTTCCGTTCGGCCGCAATGGCAAGAAGCTTGTGCATCTTCTCTGTTCGTCGCGGTCAATGGGAAAAGGCGCTTATCTGCAATCTAGGTGTTTCTGCGTGCTGCGCCCGCCCAAAGAGTGCCCGGGTGAAAACGACAACGCAGGCATGTCGGGTGCCACTGTCTGCACCAGCACAGCAAGTTTTGAGCAAATATCTCCTTCCGTTCGGCCGCAATGGCAAGAAGCTTGTGCATCTTCTCTGTTCGTCGCGGTCAATGGGAAAAGGCGCTTATCTGCAATCTAGGTGTTTCTGCGTGCTGCGCCCGCCCAAAGAGTGCCCGGGTGAAAACGACAACGCAGGCATGTCGGGTGCCAATGTCTGCACCAGCACAGCAAGTTTTGAGCAAATATCTCCTTCCGTTCGGCCGCAATAGCAAGAAGCTTGTGCATCTTCTCTGTTCGGCGCGGTCAATGGGAAAAGGCGCTTATCTGCAATCTAGGTGTTTCTGCGTGCTGCGCCCGCCCAAAGAGTGCCTGGGTGAAAACGACAACGCAGGCATGTCGGGTGCCACTGTCTGCACCAGCACAGCAAGTTTTGAGCAAATATCTCCTTCCGTTCGGCCGCAATGGCAAGAAGCTTGTGCATCTTCTCTGTTCGTCGCGGTCAATGGGAAAAGGCGCTTATCTGCAATCTAGGTGTTTCTGCATGCTGCGCCTGCCCAAAGAGTGCCCGGGTGAAAACGACAACGCAGGCATGTTGGGTGCCACTGTCTGCACCATCACAGCAAGTTTTGAGCAAATATCTCCTTCCGTTCGGCCGCAATGGCAAGAAGCTTGTGCATCTTCTCTGTTCGTCGCGGTCAATGGTAAAAGGCGCTTATCTGCAATCTAGGCGTTTCTGCGTGCTGCGCCCACCCAAAGAGTGCCCGGGTGAAAACGACAACGCAGGCATGTCGGGTGCCAATGTCTGCACCAGCACAGCAAGTTTTGAGCAAATATCTCTTTCCGTTCGGCCGCAATGGCAAGAAGCTTGTGCATCTTCTCTGTTCGTCGCGGTCAATGGGAAAAGGCGCTTATCTGCAATCTAGGTGTTTCTGCGTGCTGCGCCCGCCCAAAGAGTGCCCGGGTGAAAACGACAACGCAGGCATGTCGGGTGCCACTGTCTGCACCAGCACAGCAAGTTTTGAGCAAATATCTCCTTCCGTTCGGCCGCAATGGCAAGAAGCTTGTGCATCTTCTCTGTTCGTCGCGGTCAATGGGAAAAGGCGCTTATCTGCAATCTAGGTGTTTCTGCGAGCTGCGCCCGCCCAAAGAGTGCCTGGGTGAAAACGACAACGCAGGCATGTCGGGTGCCACTGTCTGCACCAGCACAGCAAGTTTTGAGCAAATATCTCCTTCCGTTCGGCCGCAATGGCAAGAAGCTTGTGCATCTTCTCTGTTCGTCGCGGTCAATGGGAAAAGGCGCTTATCTGCAATCTAGGTGTTTCTGCGTGCTGCGCCCGCCCAAAGAGTGCCCGGGTGAAAACGACAACGCAGGCATGTCGGGTGCCACTGTCTGCACCAGCACAGCAAGTTTTGAGCAAATATCTCCTTCCGTTCGGCCGCAATGGCAAGAAGCTTGTGCATCTTCTCTGTTCGTCGCGGTCAATGGGAAAAGGCGCTTATCTGCAATCTAGGTGTTTCTGCGTGCTGCGCCCGCCCAAAGAGTGCCTGGGTGAAAACGACAACGCAGGCATGTCGGGTGCCACTGTCTGCACCAGCACAGCAAGTTTTGAGCAAATATCTCCTTCCGTTCGGCCGCAATGGCAAGAAGCTTGTGCATCTTCTCTGTTCGTCGCGGTCAATGGGAAAAGGCGCTTATCTGCAATCTAGGTGTTTCTGCGTGCTGCGCCCGCCCAAAGAGTGACCGGGTTAAAACGACAAAGCAGGCATGTCGGTTGCCACTGTCTGCACCAGCACAGCAAGTTTTGAGCAAATACCTCCTTCCGTTCGGCCGCAATGGCATGAAGCTTGTGCATCTTCTCTGTTCGTCGCGGTCAATGGGAAAAGGAGCTTATCTGCAATCTAGGTGTTTCTGCGTGCTGCGCCCGCCCAAAGAGTGCCCGGGTGAAAACGACAATGCAGGCATGTCGGGTGCCACTGTCTGCACCAGCACAGCAAGTTTTGAGCAAATATCTCCTTCCGTTCGGCCGCAATGGCAAGAAGCTTGTGCATCTTCTCTGTTCGTCGCGGTCAATGGGAAAAGGCGCTTATCTGCAATCTAGGTGTTTCTGCGTGCTGCGCCCGCCCAAAGAGTGCCCGGGTGAAAACGACAACGCAGGCATGTCGGGTGCCAATGTCTGCACCAGCACAGCAAGTTTTGAGCAAATATCTCCTTCCGTTCGGCCGCAATGGCAAGAAGCTTGTGCATCTTCTCTGTTCGTCGCGGTCAATGGGAAAAGGCGCTTATCTGCAATCTAGGTGTTTCTGCGTGCTGCGCCCGCCCAAAGAGTGCCTGGGTTAAAACGACAACGCAGGCATGTCGGGTACCACTGTCTGCACCAGCACAGCAAGTTTTGAGCAAATATCTTCTTCCGTTCGGCCGCAATGGCAAGAAGCTTGTGCATCTTCTCTGTTCGTCGCGGTCAATGGGAAAAGGCGCTTATCTGCAATCTAGGTGTTTCTGCGTGCTGCGCCCGCCCAAAGAGTGACCGGGTTAAAACGACAACGCAGGCATGTCGGGTGCCACTGTCTGCACCAGCACAGCAAGTTTTGAGCAAATATCTCCTTCCGTTCGGCCGCAATGGCAAGAAGCTTGTGCATCTTCTCTGTTCGTCGCGGTCAATGGGAAAAGGCGCTTATCTTCAATCTAGGTGTTTCTGCGTGCTGCGCCCGCCCAAAGAGTGACCGGGTTAAAACGACAACGCAGGCATGTCGGGTGCCACTGTCTGCACCAGCACAGCAATTTTTAAGCAAATATCTCCCTCCGTTCGGCCGCAATGGCAAGAAGCTTGTGCATCTTCTCTGTTCGTCGTGGTCAATGGGAAAAGGCGCTTATCTGCAATCTAGGTGTTTCTGCGAGCTGCGCCCGCCCAAAGAGTGCCTGGGTGAAAACGACAACGCAGGCATGTCGGGTGCCACTGTCTGCACCAGCACAGCAAGTTTTGAGCAAATATCTCCTTCCGTTCGGCTGCAATGGCAAGAAGCTTGTGCATCTTCTCTGTTCGTCGCGGTCAATGGGAAAAGGCGCTTATCTGCAATCTAGGTGTTTCTGCGTGCTGCGCCCGCCCAAAGAGTGCCCGGGTGAAAACGACAACGCAGGCATGTCGGGTGCCACTGTCTGCACCAGCACAGCAAGTTTTGAGCAAATATCTCCTTCCGTTCGGCCGCAATGGCAAGAAGCTTGTGCATCTTCTCTGTTCGTCGCGGTCAATGGGAAAAGGCGCTTATCTGCAATCTAGGTGTTTCTGCGTGCTGCGCCCGCCTAAAGAGTGCCCGGGTGAAAACGACAACGCAGGCATGTCGGGTGCCACTGTCTGCACCAGCACAGCAAGTTTTGAGCAAATATCTCCTTCCGTTCGGCCGCAATGGCAAGAAGCTTGTGCATCTTCTCTGTTCGTCGCGGTCAATGGGAAAAGGCGCTTATCTGCAATCTAGGTGTTTCTGCGTGCTGCGCCCGCCCAAAGAGTGCCCGGGTGAAAATGACAACGCAGGCATGTCGGGTGCCACTGTCTGCACCAGCACAGCAAGTTTTGAGCAAATATCTCCTTCCGTTCGGCCGCAATGGCAAGAAGCTTGTGCATCTTCTCTGTTCGTCGCGGTCAATGGGAAAAGGCGCTTATCTGCAATCTAGGTGTTTCTGCGTGCTGCGCCCGCCCAAAGAGTGCCCGGGTGAAAACGACAACTCAGGCATGTCGAGTGCCACTGTCTGCACCAGCACAGCTAGTTTTGAGCAAATATCTCCTTCCGTTCAGCCGCAATGGCAAGAAGCTTGTGCATCTTCTCTGTTCGTCGCGGTCAATGGGAAAAGGCGCTTATCTGCAATCTAGGTGTTTCTGCGTGCTGCGCCTGCCCAAAGAGTGCCCGGGTGAAAACGACAACGCAGGCATGTCGGGTGCCACTGTCTGCACTAGCACAGCAAGTTTTGAGCAAATATCTCCTTCCGTTCGACCGCAATGGCAAGAAGCTTGTGCATCTTCTCTGTTCGTCGCGGTCAATGGGAAAAGGCGCTTATCTGCAATCTAGGTGTTTCTGCGTGCTGCGCCCGCCCAAAGAGTGCCTGGGTGAAAACGACAACGCAGGCATGTCGGGTGCCACTGTCTGCACCAGCACAGCAAGTTTTGAGCAAATATCTCCTTCCGTTCGGCCGCAATGGCAAGAAGCTTGTGCATCTTCTCTGTTCGTCGCGGTCAATGGGAAAAGGCGCTTATCTGCAATCTAGGTGTTTCTGCGTGCTGCGCCCGCCCAAAGAGTGACCGGGTTAAAACGACAACGCAGGCATGTCGGGTGCCAATGTCTGCACCAGCACAGCAAGTTTTGAGCAAATATCTCCCTCCGTTCGGCCGCAATGGCAAGAAGCTTGTGCATCTTCTCTGTTCGTCGTGGTCAATGGGAAAAGGCGCTTATCTGCAATCTAGGTGTTTCTGCGAGCTGCGCCCGCCCAAAGAGTGCCTGGGTGAAAACGACAACGCAGGCATGTCGGGTGCCACTGTCTGCACCAGCACAGCAAGTTTTGAGCAAATATCTCCTTCCGTTCGGCCGCAATGGCAAGAAGCTTGTGCATCTTCTCTGTTCGTCGCGGTCAATGGGAAAAGGCGCTTATCTGCAATCTAGGTGTTTCTGCGTGCTGCGCCCGCCCAAAGAGTGCCCGGGTGAAAACGACAACGCAGGCATGTCGGGTGCCACTGTCTGCACCAGCACAGCAAGTTTTGAGCAAATATCTCCTTC
Source organism: Hyla sarda (assembly GCF_029499605.1). Taxonomy (NCBI): domain Eukaryota; kingdom Metazoa; phylum Chordata; class Amphibia; order Anura; family Hylidae; genus Hyla; species Hyla sarda. Next base: position 112,425 of record NW_026610910.1, on the reverse strand, counting down.
CGTTCGGCCGCAATGGCATGAAGCTTGTGCATCTTCTCTGTTCGTCGCGGTCAATGGGAAAAGGCGCTTATCTGCAATCTAGGTGTTTCTGCGTGCTGCGCCCGCCCAAAGAGTGACCGGGTTAAAACGACAACGCAGGCATGTCGGGTGCCAATGTCTGCACCAGCACAGCAAGTTTTGAGCAAATATCTCCCTCCGTTCGGCCGCAATGGCAAGAAGCTTGTGCATCTTCTCTGTTCGTCGTGGTCAATGGGAAAAGGCGCTTATCTGCAATCTAGGTGTTTCTGCGAGCTGCGCCCGCCCAAAGAGTGCCTGGGTGAAAACGACAACGCAGGCATGTCGGGTGCCACTGTCTGCACCAGCACAGCAAGTTTTGAGCAAATATCTCCTTCCGTTCGGCCGCAATGGCAAGAAGCTTGTGCATCTTCTCTGTTCGTCGCGGTCAATGGGAAAAGGCGCTTATCTGCAATCTAGGTGTTTCTGCGTGCTGCGCCCGCCCAAAGAGTGCCCGGGTGAAAACGACAACGCAGGCATGTCGGGTGCCACTGTCTGCACCAGCACAGCAAGTTTTGAGCAAATATCTCCTTCCGTTCGGCCGCAATGGCAAGAAGCTTGTGCATCTTCTCTGTTCGTCGCGGTCAATGGGAAAAGGCGCTTATCTGCAATCTAGGTGTTTCTGCGTGCTGCGCCCGCCCAAAGAGTGCCCGGGTGAAAACGACAACGCAGGCATGTCGGGTGCCAATGTCTGCACCAGCACAGCAAGTTTTGAGCAAATATCTCCTTCCGTTCGGCCGCAATGGCAAGAAGCTTGTGCATCTTCTCTGTTCGTCGCGGTCAATGGGAAAAGGCGCTTATCTGCAATCTAGGTGTTTCTGCGTGCTGCGCCCGCCCAAAGAGTGCCTGGGTGAAAACGACAACGCAGGCATGTCGGGTGCCACTGTCTGCACCAGCACAGCAAGTTTTGAGCAAATATCTCCTTCCGTTCGGCCGCAATGGCAAGAAGCTTGTGCATCTTCTCTGTTCGTCGCGGTCAATGGGAAAAGGCGCTTATCTGCAATCTAGGTGTTTCTGCGTGCTGCGCCTGCCCAAAGAGTGCCCGGGTGAAAACGACAATGCAGGCATGTCGGGTGCCACTGTCTGCACCAGCACAGCAAGTTTTGAGCAAATATCTCCTTCCGTTCGGCCGCAATGGCAAGAAGCTTGTGCATCTTCTCTGTTCGTCGCGGTCAATGGGAAAAGGCGCTTATCTTCAATCTAGGTGTTTCTGCGTGCTGCGCCCGCCCAAAGAGTGACCGGGTTAAAACGACAACGCAGTCATGTCGGGTGCCACTGTCTGCACCAGCACAGCAATTTTTAAGCAAATATCTCCCTCCGTTCGGCCGCAATGGCAAGAAGCTTGTGCATCTTCTCTGTTCGTCGTGGTCAATGGGAAAAGGCGCTTATCTGCAATCTAGGTGTTTCTGGGAGCTGCGCCCGCCCAAATAGTGCCTGGGTGAAAACGACAACGCAGTCATGTCGGGTGCCACTGTCTGCACCAGCACAGCAAGTTTTGAGCAAATATCTCCTTCCGTTCGGCCGCAATGGCAAGAAGCTTGTGCATCTTCTCTGTTCGTCGCGGTCAATGGGAAAAGGCGCTTATCTGCAATCTAGGTGTTTCTGCGTGCTGCGCCCGCCCAAAGAGTGCCCGGGTGAAAACGACAACGCAGGCATGTCGGGTGCCACTGTCTGCACCAGCACAGCAAGTTTTGAGCAAATATCTCCTTCCGTTCGGCCGCAATGGCAAGAAGCTTGTGCATCTTCTCTGTTCGTCGCGGTCAATGGGAAAAGGCGCTTATCTGCAATCTAGGTGTTTCTGCGTGCTGCGCCCGCTCACAGAGTGCCCGGGTGAAAACGACAACGCATGCATGTCGGGTGCCACTGTCTGCACCAGCACAGCAAGTTTTGAGCAAATATCTCCTTCCGTTCGGCCGCAATGGCAAGAAGCTTGTGCATCTTCACTGATAGTCGCGGTCAATGGGAAAAGGCGCTTATTTGCAATCTAGGTGTTTCTGCGTGCTGCGCCCGCCTAAAGAGTGCCCGGGTGAAAACGACAACGCAGGCATGTCGAGTGCCACTGTCTGCACCAGCACAGCAAGTTTTGAGCAAATATCTCCTTCCGTTCAGCCGCAATGGCAAGAAGCTTGTGCATCTTCTCTGTTCGTCGCGGTCAATGGGAAAAGGCGCTTATCTGCAATCTAGGTGTTTCTGCGTGCTGCGCCTGCCCAAAGAGTGCCCGGGTGAAAACGACAACGCAGGCATGTCGGGTGCCACTGTCTGCACTAGCATAGCAAGTTTTGAGCAAATATCTCCTTCCGTTCGACCGCAATGGCAAGAAGCTTGTGCATCTTCACTGATAGTCGCGGTCAATGGGAAAAGGCGCTTATTTGCAATCTAGGTGTTTCTGCGTGCTGCGCCCGCCTAAAGAGTGCCCGGGTGAAAACGACAACGCAGGCATGTCGAGTGCCACTGTCTGCACCAGCACAGCAAGTTTTGAGCAAATATCTCCTTCCGTTCAGCCGCAATGGCAAGAAGCTTGTGCATCTTCTCTGTTCGTCGCGGTCAATGGGAAAAGGCGCTTATCTGCAATCTAGGTGTTTCTGCGTGCTGCGCCCGCCCAAAGAGTGACCGGGTTAAAACGACAACGCAGGCATGTCGGGTGCCACTGTCTGCACCATCACAGCAAGTTTTGAGCAAATATCTCCTTCCGTTCGGCCTCAATGGCAAGAAGCTTGTGCATCCTCTCTGTTCGTCGCGGTCAATGGGAAAAGACGCTTATCTGCAATCTAGGTGTTTCTGCGTGCTGCGCCCGCCCAAAGAGTGCCCGAGTGAAAACGACAACGCAGTCATGTCGGGTGCCACTGTCTGCACCATCACAGCAAGTTTTGAGCAAATATCTCCTTCCGTTCGGCCGCAATGGCAAGAAGCTTGTGCATCTTCTCTGTTCGTCGCGGTCAATGGGAAAAGACGCTTATCTGCAATCTAGGTGTTTCTGTGTGCTGCGCCCGCCCAAAGAGTGCCCGAGTGAAAACGACAACGCAGGCATGTCGGGTGCCACTGTCTGCACCAGCACAGCAAGTTTTGAGCAAATATCTCCTTCCGTTCGGCCGCAATGGCAAGAAGCTTGTGCATCTTCTCTGTTCGTCGCGGTCAATGGGAAAAGGCGCTTATCTGCAATCTAGGTGTTTCTGCGTGCTGCGCCCGCCCAAAGAGTGCCCGGGTGAAAACGACAACGCAGGCATGTCGGGTGCCACTGTCTGCACCAGCACAGCAAGTTTTGAGCAAATATCTCCTTCCGTTCGGCCGCAATGGCAAGAAACTTGTGCATCTTCTCTGTTCGTCGCGGTCAATGGGAAAAGGCGCTTATCTGCAATCTAGGTGTTTCTGCGTGCTGCGCCCGCCCACAGAGTGCCCGGGTGAAACCGACAACGCATGCATGTCGGGTGCCACTGTCTGCACCAGCACAGCAAGTTTTGAGCAAATATCTCCTTCCGTTCGGCCGCAATGGCAAGAAGCTTGTGCATCTTCACTGTTAGTCGCGGTCAATGGGAAACGGCGCTTATCTGCAATCTAGGTGTTTCTGCGTGCTGCGCCCGCCTAAAGAGTGCCCGGGTGAAAACGACAACGCAGGCATGTCGGGTGCCACTGTCTGCACCAGCACAGCAAGTTTTGAGCAAATATCTCCTCCCGTTCGGCCGCAATGGCAAGAAGCTTGTGCATCTTCTCTGTTCGTCGCGGTCAATGGGAAAAGGCGCTTATCTGCAATCTAGGTGTTTCTGCGTGCTGCGCCCGCCCAAAGAGTGCCCGGGTGAAAACGACAACGCAGGCATGTCGAGTGCCACTGTCTGCACCAGCACAGCTAGTTTTGAGCAAATATCTCCTTCCGTTCAGCCGCAATGGCAAGAAGCTTGTGCATCTTCTCTGTTCGTCGCGGTCAATGGGAAAAGGCGCTTATCTGCAATCTAGGTGTTTCTGCGTGCTGCGCCTGCCCAAAGAGTGCCCGGGTGAAAACGACAACGCAGGCATGTCGGGTGCCACTGTCTGCACTAGCATAGCAAGTTTTGAGCAAATATCTCCTTCCGTTCGACCGCAATGGCAAGAAGCTTGTGCATCTTCTCTGTTCGTCGCGGTCAATGGGAAAAGGCGCTTATCTGCAATCTAGGTGTTTCTGCGTGCTGCGCCCGCCCAAAGAGTGACCGGGTTAAAACGACAACGCAGGCATGTCGGGTGCCACTGTCTGCACCATCACAGCAAGTTTTGAGCAAATATCTCCTTCCGTTCGGCCTCAATGGCAAGAAGCTTGTGCATCCTCTCTGTTCGTCGCGGTCAATGGGAAAAGACGCTTATCTGCAATCTAGGTGTTTCTGCGTGCTGCGCCCGCCCAAAGAGTGCCCGAGTGAAAACGACAACGCAGTCATGTCGGGTGCCACTGTCTGCACCATCACAGCAAGTTTTGAGCAAATATCTCCTTCCGTTCGGCCGCAATGGCAAGAAGCTTGTGCATCTTCTCTGTTCGTCGCGGTCAATGGGAAAAGACGCTTATCTGCAATCTAGGTGTTTCTGTGTGCTGCGCCCGCCCAAAGAGTGCCCGAGTGAAAACGACAACGCAGGCATGTCGGGTGCCACTGTCTGCACCAGCACAGCAAGTTTTGAGCAAATATCTCCTTCCGTTCGGCCGCAATGGCAAGAAGCTTGTGCATCTTCTCTGTTCGTCGCGGTCAATGGGAAAAGGCGCTTATCTGCAATCTAGGTGTTTCTGCGTGCTGCGCCCGCCCAAAGAGTGCCCGGGTGAAAACGACAACGCAGGCATGTCGGGTGCCACTGTCTGCACCAGCACAGCAAGTTTTGAGCAAATATCTCCTCCCGTTCGGCCGCAATGGCAAGAAGCTTGTGCATCTTCTCTGTTCGTCGCGGTCAATGGGAAAAGGCGCTTATCTGCAATCTAGGTGTTTCTGCGTGCTGCGCCCGCCCAAAGAGTGCCCGGGTGAAAACGACAACGCAGGCATGTCGAGTGCCACTGTCTGCACCAGCACAGCTAGTTTTGAGCAAATATCTCCTTCCGTTCAGCCGCAATGGCAAGAAGCTTGTGCATCTTCTCTGTTCGTCGCTGTCAATGGGTAAAGGCGCTTATCTGCAATCTAGGTGTTTCTGCGTGCTGCGCCTGCCCAAAGAGTGCCCGGGTGAAAACGACAACGCAGGCATGTCGGGTGCCACTGTCTGCACTAGCACAGCAAGTTTTGAGCAAATATCTCCTTCCGTTCGACCGCAATGGCAAGAAGCTTGTGCATCTTCTCTGTTCGTCGCGGTCAATGGGAAAAGGCGCTTATCTGCAATCTAGGTGTTTCTGCGTGCTGCGCCCGCCCAAAGAGTGCCTGGGTGAAAACGACAACGCAGGCATGTCGGGTGCCACTGTCTGCACCAGCACAGCAAGTTTTGAGCAAATATCTCCTTCCGTTCGGCCACAATGGCAAGAAGCTTGTGCATCTTCTCTGTTCGTCGCGGTCAATGGGAAAAGGCGCTTATCTGCAATCTAGGTGTTTCTGCGTGCTGCGCCCGCCCAAAGAGTGACCGGGTTAAAACGACAACGCAGGCATGTCGGGTGCCAATGTCTGCACCAGCACAGCAAGTTTTGAGCAAATATCTCCCTCCGTTCGGCCGCAATGGCAAGAAGCTTGTGCATCTTCTCTGTTCGTCGTGGTCAATGGGAAAAGGCGCTTATCTGCAATCTAGGTGTTTCTGCGAGCTGCGCCCGCCCAAAGAGTGCCTGGGTGAAAACGACAACGCAGGCATGTCGGGTGCCACTGTCTGCACCAGCACAGCAAGTTTTGAGCAAATATCTCCTTCCGTTCGGCCGCAATGGCAAGAAGCTTGTGCATCTTCTCTGTTCGTCGCGGTCAATGGGAAAAGGCGCTTATCTGCAATCTAGGTGTTTCTGCGTGCTGCGCCCGCCCAAAGAGTGCCCGGGTGAAAACGACAACGCAGGCATGTCGGGTGCCACTGTCTGCACCAGCACAGCAAGTTTTGAGCAAATATCTCCTTCCGTTCGGCCGCAATGGCAAGAAGCTTGTGCATCTTCTCTGTTCGTCGCGGTCAATGGGAAAAGGCGCTTATCTGCAATCTAGGTGTTTCTGCGTGCTGCGCCCGCCCAAAGAGTGCCCGGGTGAAAACGACAACGCAGGCATGTCGGGTGCCAATGTCTGCACCAGCACAGCAAGTTTTGAGCAAATATCTCCTTCCGTTCGGCCGCAATGGCAAGAAGCTTGTGCATCTTCTCTGTTCGTCGCGGTCAATGGGAAAAGGCGCTTATCTGCAATCTAGGTGTTTCTGCGTGCTGCGCCCGCCCAAAGAGTGCCTGGGTGAAAACGACAACGCAGGCATGTCGGGTGCCACTGTCTGCACCAGCACAGCAAGTTTTGAGCAAATATCTCCTTCCGTTCGGCCGCAATGGCAAGAAGCTTGTGCATCTTCTCTGTTCGTCGCGGTCAATGGGAAAAGGCGCTTATCTGCAATCTAGGTGTTTCTGCGTGCTGCGCCCGCCCAAAGAGTGACCGGGTTAAAACGACAAAGCAGGCATGTCGGTTGCCACTGTCTGCACCAGCACAGCAAGTTTTGAGCAAATACCTCCTTCCGTTCGGCCGCAATGGCATGAAGCTTGTGCATCTTCTCTGTTCGTCGCGGTCAATGGGAAAAGGAGCTTATCTGCAATCTAGGTGTTTCTGCGTGCTGCGCCCGCCCAAAGAGTGCCCGGGTGAAAACGACAATGCAGGCATGTCGGGTGCCACTGTCTGCACCAGCACAGCAAGTTTTGAGCAAATATCTCCTTCCGTTCGGCCGCAATGGCAAGAAGCTTGTGCATCTTCTCTTTTCGTCGCGGTCAATGGGAAAAGGCGCTTATCTGCAATCTAGGTGTTTCTGCGTGCTGCGCCCGCCCAAAGAGTGCCCGGGTGAAAACGACAACGCAGGCATGTCGGGTGCCAATGTCTGCACCAGCACAGCAAGTTTTGAGCAAATATCTCCTTCCGTTCGGCCGCAATGGCAAGAAGCTTGTGCATCTTCTCTGTTCGTCGCGGTCAATGGGAAAAGGCGCTTATCTGCAATCTAGGTGTTTCTGCGTGCTGCGCCCGCCCAAAGAGTGCCTGGGTTAAAACGATAACGCAGGCATGTCGGGTACCACTGTCTGCACCAGCACAGCAAGTTTTGAGCAAATATCTTCTTCCGTTCGGCCGCAATGGCAAGAAGCTTGTGCATCTTCTCTGTTCGTCGCGGTCAATGGGAAAAGGCGCTTATCTGCAATCTAGGTGTTTCTGCGTGCTGCGCCCGCCCAAAGAGTGACCGGGTTAAAACGACAACGCAGGCATGTCGGGTGCCACTGTCTGCACCAGCACAGCAAGTTTTGAGCAAATATCTCCTTCCGTTCGGCCGCAATGGCAAGAAGCTTGTGCATCTTCTCTGTTCGTCGCGGTCAATGGGAACAGGCGCTTATCTTCAATCTAGGTGTTTCTGCGTGCTGCGCCCGCCCAAAGAGTGACCGGGTTAAAACGACAACGCAGGCATGTCGGTTGCCACTGTCTGCACCAGCACAGCAAGTTTTGAGCAAATACCTCCTTCCGTTCGGCCGCAATGGCATGAAGCTTGTGCATCTTCTCTGTTCGTCGCGGTCAATGGGAAAAGGAGCTTATCTGCAATCTAGGTGTTTCTGCGTGCTGCGCCTGCCCAAAGAGTGCCCGGGTGAAAACGACAATGCAGGCATGTCGGGTGCCACTGTCTGCACCAGCACAGCAAGTTTTGAGCAAATATCTCCTTCCGTTCGGCCGCAATGGCAAGAAGCTTGTGCATCTTCTCTGTTCGTCGCGGTCAATGGGAAAAGGCGCTTATCTTCAATCTAGGTGTTTCTGCGTGCTGCGCCCGCCCAAAGAGTGACCGGGTTAAAACGACAACGCAGTCATGTCGGGTGCCACTGTCTGCACCAGCACAGCAATTTTTAAGCAAATATCTCCCTCCGTTCGGCCGCAATGGCAAGAAGCTTGTGCATCTTCTCTGTTCGTCGTGGTCAATGGGAAAAGGCGCTTATCTGCAATCTAGGTGTTTCTGGGAGCTGCGCCCGCCCAAATAGTGCCTGGGTGAAAACGACAACGCAGTCATGTCGGGTGCCACTGTCTGCACCAGCACAGCAAGTTTTGAGCAAATATCTCCTTCCGTTCGGCCGCAATGGCAAGAAGCTTGTGCATCTTCTCTGTTCGTCGCGGTCAATGGGAAAAGGCGCTTATCTGCAATCTAGGTGTTTCTGCGTGCTGCGCCCGCCCAAAGAGTGCCCGGGTGAAAACGACAACGCAGGCATGTCGGGTGCCACTGTCTGCACCAGCACAGCAAGTTTTGAGCAAATATCTCCTTCCGTTCGGCCGCAATGGCAAGAAGCTTGTGCATCTTCTCTGTTCGTCGCGGTCAATGGGAAAAGGCGCTTATCTGCAATCTAGGTGTTTCTGCGTGCTGCGCCCGCTCACAGAGTGCCCGGGTGAAAACGACAACGCATGCATGTCGGGTGCCACTGTCTGCACCAGCACAGCAAGTTTTGAGCAAATATCTCCTTCCGTTCGGCCGCAATGGCAAGAAGCTTGTGCATCTTCACTGATAGTCGCGGTCAATGGGAAAAGGCGCTTATTTGCAATCTAGGTGTTTCTGCGTGCTGCGCCCGCCTAAAGAGTGCCCGGGTGAAAACGACAACGCAGGCATGTCGAGTGCCACTGTCTGCACCAGCACAGCAAGTTTTGAGCAAATATCTCCTTCCGTTCAGCCGCAATGGCAAGAAGCTTGTGCATCTTCTCTGTTCGTCGCGGTCAATGGGAAAAGGCGCTTATCTGCAATCTAGGTGTTTCTGCGTGCTGCGCCTGCCCAAAGAGTGCCCGGGTGAAAACGACAACGCAGGCATGTCGGGTGCCACTGTCTGCACTAGCATAGCAAGTTTTGAGCAAATATCTCCTTCCGTTCGACCGCAATGGCAAGAAGCTTGTGCATCTTCTCTGTTCGTCGCGGTCAATGGGAAAAGGCGCTTATCTGCAATCTAGGTGTTTCTGCGTGCTGCGCCCGCCCAAAGAGTGACCGGGTTAAAACGACAACGCAGGCATGTCGGGTGCCACTGTCTGCACCATCACAGCAAGTTTTGAGCAAATATCTCCTTCCGTTCGGCCTCAATGGCAAGAAGCTTGTGCATCCTCTCTGTTCGTCGCGGTCAATGGGAAAAGACGCTTATCTGCAATCTAGGTGTTTCTGCGTGCTGCGCCCGCCCAAAGAGTGCCCGAGTGAAAACGACAACGCAGTCATGTCGGGTGCCACTGTCTGCACCATCACAGCAAGTTTTGAGCAAATATCTCCTTCCGTTCGGCCGCAATGGCAAGAAGCTTGTGCATCTTCTCTGTTCGTCGCGGTCAATGGGAAAAGACGCTTATCTGCAATCTAGGTGTTTCTGTGTGCTGCGCCCGCCCAAAGAGTGCCCGAGTGAAAACGACAACGCAGGCATGTCGGGTGCCACTGTCTGCACCAGCACAGCAAGTTTTGAGCAAATATCTCCTTCCGTTCGGCCGCAATGGCAAGAAGCTTGTGCATCTTCTCTGTTCGTCGCGGTCAATGGGAAAAGGCGCTTATCTGCAATCTAGGTGTTTCTGCGTGCTGCGCCCGCCCAAAGAGTGCCCGGGTGAAAACGACAACGCAGGCATGTCGGGTGCCACTGTCTGCACCAGCACAGCAAGTTTTGAGCAAATATCTCCTTCCGTTCGGCCGCAATGGCAAGAAACTTGTGCATCTTCTCTGTTCGTCGCGGTCAATGGGAAAAGGCGCTTATCTGCAATCTAGGTGTTTCTGCGTGCTGCGCCCGCCCACAGAGTGCCCGGGTGAAACCGACAACGCATGCATGTCGGGTGCCACTGTCTGCACCAGCACAGCAAGTTTTGAGCAAATATCTCCTTCCGTTCGGCCGCAATGGCAAGAAGCTTGTGCATCTTCACTGTTAGTCGCGGTCAATGGGAAACGGCGCTTATCTGCAATCTAGGTGTTTCTGCGTGCTGCGCCCGCCTAAAGAGTGCCCGGGTGAAAACGACAACGCAGGCATGTCGGGTGCCACTGTCTGCACCAGCACAGCAAGTTTTGAGCAAATATCTCCTCCCGTTCGGCCGCAATGGCAAGAAGCTTGTGCATCTTCTCTGTTCGTCGCGGTCAATGCGAAAAGGCGCTTATCTGCAATCTAGGTGTTTCTGCGTGCTGCGCCCGCCCAAAGAGTGCCCGGGTGAAAACGACAACGCAAGCATGTCGGGTGCCACTGTCTGCTTCCGTTCGGCCGCAATGGCAAGAAGCTTGTGCATCTTCTCTGTTCGTCGCGGTCAATGGGAAAAGGCGCTTATCTGCAATCTAGGTGTTTCTGTGTGCTGCGCACGCCCAAAGAGTGCCCGAGTGAAAACGACAACGCAGTCATGTCGGGTGCCACTGTCTGCACCATCACAGCAAGTTTTGAGCAAATATCTCCTTCCGTTCGGCCGCAATGGCAAGAAGCTTGTGCATCTTCTCTGTTCGTCGCGGTCAATGGGAAAAGGCGCTTATCTGCAATCTAGGTGTTTCTGCATGCTGCGCCTGCCCAAAGAGTGCCCGGGTGAAAACGACAACGCAGGCATGTCGGGTGCCACTGTCTGCACCATCACAGCAAGTTTTGAGCAAATATCTCCTTCCGTTCGGCCGCAATGGCAAGAAGCTTGTGCATCTTCTCTGTTCGTCGCGGTCAATGGTAAAAGGCGCTTATCTGCAATCTAGGCGTTTCTGCGTGCTGCGCCCGCCCAAAGAGTGCCCGGGTGAAAACGACAACGCAGGCATGTCGGGTGCCAATGTCTGCACCAGCACAGCAAGTTTTGAGCAAATATCTCTTTCCGTTCGGCCGCAATGGCAAGAAGCTTGTGCATCTTCTCTGTTCGTCGCGGTCAATGGGAAAAGGCGCTTATCTGCAATCTAGGTGTTTCTGCGTGCTGCGCCCGCCCAAAGAGTGCCCGGGTGAAAACGACAACGCAGGCATGTCGGGTGCCACTGTCTGCACCAGCACAGCAAGTTTTGAGCAAATATCTCCTTCCGTTCGGCCGCAATGGCAAGAAACTTGTGCATCTTCTCTGTTCGTCGCGGTCAATGGGAAAAGGCGCTTATCTGCAATCTAGGTGTTTCTGCGTGCTGCGCCCGCCCACAGAGTGCCCGGGTGAAACCGACAACGCATGCATGTCGGGTGCCACTGTCTGCACCAGCACAGCAAGTTTTGAGCAAATATCTCCTTCCGTTCGGCCGCAATGGCAAGAAGCTTGTGCATCTTCACTGTTAGTCGCGGTCAATGGGAAACGGCGCTTATCTGCAATCTAGGTGTTTCTGCGTGCTGCGCCCGCCTAAAGAGTGCCCGGGTGAAAACGACAACGCAGGCATGTCGGGTGCCACTGTCTGCACCAGCACAGCAAGTTTTGAGCAAATATCTCCTCCCGTTCGGCCGCAATGGCAAGAAGCTTGTGCATCTTCTCTGTTCGTCGCGGTCAATGCGAAAAGGCGCTTATCTGCAATCTAGGTGTTTCTGCGTGCTGCGCCCGCCCAAAGAGTGCCCGGGTGAAAACGACAACGCAAGCATGTCGGGTGCCACTGTCTGCTTCCGTTCGGCCGCAATGGCAAGAAGCTTGTGCATCTTCTCTGTTCGTCGCGGTCAATGGGAAAAGGCGCTTATCTGCAATCTAGGTGTTTCTGTGTGCTGCGCACGCCCAAAGAGTGCCCGAGTGAAAACGACAACGCAGTCATGTCGGGTGCCACTGTCTGCACCATCACAGCAAGTTTTGAGCAAATATCTCCTTCCGTTCGGCCGCAATGGCAAGAAGCTTGTGCATCTTCTCTGTTCGTCGCGGTCAATGGGAAAAGGCGCTTATCTGCAATCTAGGTGTTTCTGTGTGCTGCGCACGCCCAAAGAGTGCCCGAGTGAAAACGACAACGCAGTCATGTCGGGTGCCACTGTCTGCACCATCACAGCAAGTTTTGAGCAAATATCTCCTTCCGTTCGGCCGCAATGGCAAGAAGCTTGTGCATCTTCTCTGTTCGTCGCGGTCAATGGGAAAAGGCGCTTATCTGCAATCTAGGTGTTTCTGCATGCTGCGCCTGCCCAAAGAGTGCCCGGGTGAAAACGACAACGCAGGCATGTCGGGTGCCACTGTCTGCACCATCACAGCAAGTTTTGAGCAAATATCTCCTTCCGTTCGGCCGCAATGGCAAGAAGCTTGTGCATCTTCTCTGTTCGTCGCGGTCAATGGGAAAAGGCGCTTATCTGCAATCTAGGTGTTTCTGCGTGCTGCGCCCGCCCAAAGAGTGCCCGGGTGAAAACGACAACGCAGGCATGTCGGGTGCCACTGTCTGCACCAGCACAGCAAGTTTTGAGCAAATATCTCCTTCCGTTCGGCCGCAATGGCAAGAAGCTTGTGCATCTTCTCTGTTCGTCGCGGTCAATGGGAAAAGGCGCTTATCTGCAATCTAGGTGTTTCTGCGAGCTGCGCCCGCCCAAAGAGTGCCTGGGTGAAAACGACAACGCAGGCATGTCGGGTGCCACTGTCTGCACCAGCACAGCAAGTTTTGAGCAAATATCTCCTTCCGTTCGGCCGCAATGGCAAGAAGCTTGTGCATCTTCTCTGTTCGTCGCGGTCAATGGGAAAAGGCGCTTATCTGCAATCTAGGTGTTTCTGCGTGCTGCGCCCGCCCAAAGAGTGCCCGGGTGAAAACGACAACGCAGGCATGTCGGGTGCCACTGTCTGCACCAGCACAGCAAGTTTTGAGCAAATATCTCCTTCCGTTCGGCCGCAATGGCAAGAAGCTTGTGCATCTTCTCTGTTCGTCGCGGTCAATGGGAAAAGGCGCTTATCTGCAATCTAGGTGTTTCTGCGTGCTGCGCCCGCCCAAAGAGTGCCTGGGTGAAAACGACAACGCAGGCATGTCGGGTGCCACTGTCTGCACCAGCACAGCAAGTTTTGAGCAAATATCTCCTTCCGTTCGGCCGCAATGGCAAGAAGCTTGTGCATCTTCTCTGTTCGTCGCGGTCAATGGGAAAAGGCGCTTATCTGCAATCTAGGTGTTTCTGCGTGCTGCGCCCGCCCAAAGAGTGACCGGGTTAAAACGACAAAGCAGGCATGTCGGTTGCCACTGTCTGCACCAGCACAGCAAGTTTTGAGCAAATACCTCCTTCCGTTCGGCCGCAATGGCATGAAGCTTGTGCATCTTCTCTGTTCGTCGCGGTCAATGGGAAAAGGAGCTTATCTGCAATCTAGGTGTTTCTGCGTGCTGCGCCCGCCCAAAGAGTGCCCGGGTGAAAACGACAATGCAGGCATGTCGGGTGCCACTGTCTGCACCAGCACAGCAAGTTTTGAGCAAATATCTCCTTCCGTTCGGCCGCAATGGCAAGAAGCTTGTGCATCTTCTCTGTTCGTCGCGGTCAATGGGAAAAGGCGCTTATCTGCAATCTAGGTGTTTCTGCGTGCTGCGCCCGCCCAAAGAGTGCCCGGGTGAAAACGACAACGCAGGCATGTCGGGTGCCAATGTCTGCACCAGCACAGCAAGTTTTGAGCAAATATCTCTTTCCGTTCGGCCGCAATGGCAAGAAGCTTGTGCATCTTCTCTGTTCGTCGCGGTCAATGGGAAAAGGCGCTTATCTGCAATCTAGGTGTTTCTGCGTGCTGCGCCCGCCCAAAGAGTGCCCGGGTGAAAACGACAACGCAGGCATGTCGGGTGCCACTGTCTGCACCAGCACAGCAAGTTTTGAGCAAATATCTCCTTCCGTTCGGCCGCAATGGCAAGAAACTTGTGCATCTTCTCTGTTCGTCGCGGTCAATGGGAAAAGGCGCTTATCTGCAATCTAGGTGTTTCTGCGTGCTGCGCCCGCCCACAGAGTGCCCGGGTGAAACCGACAACGCATGCATGTCGGGTGCCACTGTCTGCACCAGCACAGCAAGTTTTGAGCAAATATCTCCTTCCGTTCGGCCGCAATGGCAAGAAGCTTGTGCATCTTCACTGTTAGTCGCGGTCAATGGGAAACGGCGCTTATCTGCAATCTAGGTGTTTCTGCGTGCTGCGCCCGCCTAAAGAGTGCCCGGGTGAAAACGACAACGCAGGCATGTCGGGTGCCACTGTCTGCACCAGCACAGCAAGTTTTGAGCAAATATCTCCTCCCGTTCGGCCGCAATGGCAAGAAGCTTGTGCATCTTCTCTGTTCGTCGCGGTCAATGCGAAAAGGCGCTTATCTGCAATCTAGGTGTTTCTGCGTGCTGCGCCCGCCCAAAGAGTGCCCGGGTGAAAACGACAACGCAAGCATGTCGGGTGCCACTGTCTGCTTCCGTTCGGCCGCAATGGCAAGAAGCTTGTGCATCTTCTCTGTTCGTCGCGGTCAATGGGAAAAGGCGCTTATCTGCAATCTAGGTGTTTCTGTGTGCTGCGCACGCCCAAAGAGTGCCCGAGTGAAAACGACAACGCAGTCATGTCGGGTGCCACTGTCTGCACCATCACAGCAAGTTTTGAGCAAATATCTCCTTCCGTTCGGCCGCAATGGCAAGAAGCTTGTGCATCTTCTCTGTTCGTCGCGGTCAATGGGAAAAGGCGCTTATCTGCAATCTAGGTGTTTCTGCATGCTGCGCCTGCCCAAAGAGTGCCCGGGTGAAAACGACAACGCAGGCATGTCGGGTGCCACTGTCTGCACCATCACAGCAAGTTTTGAGCAAATATCTCCTTCCGTTCGGCCGCAATGGCAAGAAGCTTGTGCATCTTCTCTGTTCGTCGCGGTCAATGGTAAAAGGCGCTTATCTGCAATCTAGGCGTTTCTGCGTGCTGCGCCCGCCCAAAGAGTGCCCGGGTGAAAACGACAACGCAGGCATGTCGGGTGCCAATGTCTGCACCAGCACAGCAAGTTTTGAGCAAATATCTCTTTCCGTTCGGCCGCAATGGCAAGAAGCTTGTGCATCTTCTCTGTTCGTCGCGGTCAATGGGAAAAGGCGCTTATCTGCAATCTAGGTGTTTCTGCGTGCTGCGCCCGCCCAAAGAGTGCCCGGGTGAAAACGACAACGCAGGCATGTCGGGTGCCACTGTCTGCACCAGCACAGCAAGTTTTGAGCAAATATCTCCTTCCGTTCGGCCGCAATGGCAAGAAGCTTGTGCATCTTCTCTGTTCGTCGCGGTCAATGGGAAAAGGCGCTTATCTGCAATCTAGGTGTTTCTGCGAGCTGCGCCCGCCCAAAGAGTGCCTGGGTGAAATCGACAACGCAGGCATGTCGGGTGCCACTGTCTGCACCAGCACAGCAAGTTTTGAGCAAATATCTCCTTCCGTTCGGCCGCAATGGCAAGAAGCTTGTGCATCTTCTCTGTTCGTCGCGGTCAATGGGAAAAGGCGCTTATCTGCAATCTAGGTGTTTCTGCGTGCTGCGCCCGCCCAAAGAGTGCCCGGGTGAAAACGACAACGCAGGCATGTCGGGTGCCACTGTCTGCACCAGCACAGCAAGTTTTGAGCAAATATCTCCTTCCGTTCGGCCGCAATGGCAAGAAGCTTGTGCATCTTCTCTGTTCGTCGCGGTCAATGGGAAAAGGCGCTTATCTGCAATCTAGGTGTTTCTGCGAGCTGCGCCCGCCCAAAGAGTGCCTGGGTGAAAACGACAACGCAGGCATGTCGGGTGCCACTGTCTGCACCAGCACAGCAAGTTTTGAGCAAATATCTCCTTCCGTTCGGCCGCAATGGCAAGAAGCTTGTGCATCTTCTCTGTTCGTCGCGGTCAATGGGAAAAGGCGCTTATCTGCAATCTAGGTGTTTCTGCGTGCTGCGCCCGCCCAAAGAGTGCCCGGGTGAAAACGACAACGCAGGCATGTCGGGTGCCACTGTCTGCACCAGCACAGCAAGTTTTGAGCAAATATCTCCTTCCGTTCGGCCGCAATGGCAAGAAGCTTGTGCATCTTCTCTGTTCGTCGCGGTCAATGGGAAAAGGCGCTTATCTGCAATCTAGGTGTTTCTGCGTGCTGCGCCCGCCCAAAGAGTGCCTGGGTGAAAACGACAACGCAGGCATGTCGGGTGCCACTGTCTGCACCAGCACAGCAAGTTTTGAGCAAATATCTCCTTCCGTTCGGCCGCAATGGCAAGAAGCTTGTGCATCTTCTCTGTTCGTCGCGGTCAATGGGAAAAGGCGCTTATCTGCAATCTAGGTGTTTCTGCGTGCTGCGCCCGCCCAAAGAGTGACCGGGTTAAAACGACAAAGCAGGCATGTCGGTTGCCACTGTCTGCACCAGCACAGCAAGTTTTGAGCAAATACCTCCTTCCGTTCGGCCGCAATGGCATGAAGCTTGTGCATCTTCTCTGTTCGTCGCGGTCAATGGGAAAAGGAGCTTATCTGCAATCTAGGTGTTTCTGCGTGCTGCGCCCGCCCAAAGAGTGCCCGGGTGAAAACGACAATGCAGGCATGTCGGGTGCCACTGTCTGCACCAGCACAGCAAGTTTTGAGCAAATATCTCCTTCCGTTCGGCCGCAATGGCAAGAAGCTTGTGCATCTTCTCTGTTCGTCGCGGTCAATGGGAAAAGGCGCTTATCTGCAATCTAGGTGTTTCTGCGTGCTGCGCCCGCCCAAAGAGTGCCCGGGTGAAAACGACAACGCAGGCATGTCGGGTGCCAATGTCTGCACCAGCACAGCAAGTTTTGAGCAAATATCTCCTTCCGTTCGGCCGCAATGGCAAGAAGCTTGTGCATCTTCTCTGTTCGTCGCGGTCAATGGGAAAAGGCGCTTATCTGCAATCTAGGTGTTTCTGCGTGCTGCGCCCGCCCAAAGAGTGCCTGGGTTAAAACGACAACGCAGGCATGTCGGGTACCACTGTCTGCACCAGCACAGCAAGTTTTGAGCAAATATCTTCTTCCGTTCGGCCGCAATGGCAAGAAGCTTGTGCATCTTCTCTGTTCGTCGCGGTCAATGGGAAAAGGCGCTTATCTGCAATCTAGGTGTTTCTGCGTGCTGCGCCCGCCCAAAGAGTGACCGGGTTAAAACGACAACGCAGGCATGTCGGGTGCCACTGTCTGCACCAGCACAGCAAGTTTTGAGCAAATATCTCCTTCCGTTCGGCCGCAATGGCAAGAAGCTTGTGCATCTTCTCTGTTCGTCGCGGTCAATGGGAAAAGGCGCTTATCTTCAATCTAGGTGTTTCTGCGTGCTGCGCCCGCCCAAAGAGTGACCGGGTTAAAACGACAACGCAGGCATGTCGGGTGCCACTGTCTGCACCAGCACAGCAATTTTTAAGCAAATATCTCCCTCCGTTCGGCCGCAATGGCAAGAAGCTTGTGCATCTTCTCTGTTCGTCGTGGTCAATGGGAAAAGGCGCTTATCTGCAATCTAGGTGTTTCTGCGAGCTGCGCCCGCCCAAAGAGTGCCTGGGTGAAAACGACAACGCAGGCATGTCGGGTGCCACTGTCTGCACCAGCACAGCAAGTTTTGAGCAAATATCTCCTTCCGTTCGGCTGCAATGGCAAGAAGCTTGTGCATCTTCTCTGTTCGTCGCGGTCAATGGGAAAAGGCGCTTATCTGCAATCTAGGTGTTTCTGCGTGCTGCGCCCGCCCAAAGAGTGCCCGGGTGAAAACGACAACGCAGGCATGTCGGGTGCCACTGTCTGCACCAGCACAGCAAGTTTTGAGCAAATATCTCCTTCCGTTCGGCCGCAATGGCAAGAAGCTTGTGCATCTTCTCTGTTCGTCGCGGTCAATGGGAAAAGGCGCTTATCTGCAATCTAGGTGTTTCTGCGTGCTGCGCCCGCCTAAAGAGTGCCCGGGTGAAAACGACAACGCAGGCATGTCGGGTGCCACTGTCTGCACCAGCACAGCAAGTTTTGAGCAAATATCTCCTTCCGTTCGGCCGCAATGGCAAGAAGCTTGTGCATCTTCTCTGTTCGTCGCGGTCAATGGGAAAAGGCGCTTATCTGCAATCTAGGTGTTTCTGCGTGCTGCGCCCGCCCAAAGAGTGCCCGGGTGAAAATGACAACGCAGGCATGTCGGGTGCCACTGTCTGCACCAGCACAGCAAGTTTTGAGCAAATATCTCCTTCCGTTCGGCCGCAATGGCAAGAAGCTTGTGCATCTTCTCTGTTCGTCGCGGTCAATGGGAAAAGGCGCTTATCTGCAATCTAGGTGTTTCTGCGTGCTGCGCCCGCCCAAAGAGTGCCCGGGTGAAAACGACAACGCAGGCATGTCGAGTGCCACTGTCTGCACCAGCACAGCTAGTTTTGAGCAAATATCTCCTTCCGTTCAGCCGCAATGGCAAGAAGCTTGTGCATCTTCTCTGTTCGTCGTGGTCAATGGGAAAAGGCGCTTATCTGCAATCTAGGTGTTTCTGCGAGCTGCGCCCGCCCAAAGAGTGCCTGGGTGAAAACGACAACGCAGGCATGTCGGGTGCCACTGTCTGCACCAGCACAGCAAGTTTTGAGCAAATATCTCCTTCCGTTCGGCCGCAATGGCAAGAAGCTTGTGCATCTTCTCTGTTCGTCGCGGTCAATGGGAAAAGGCGCTTATCTGCAATCTAGGTGTTTCTGCGTGCTGCGCCCGCCCAAAGAGTGCCCGGGTGAAAACGACAACGCAGGCATGTCGGGTGCCACTGTCTGCACCAGCACAGCAAGTTTTGAGCAAATATCTCCTTCCGTTCGGCCGCAATGGCATGAAGCTTGTGCATCTTCTCTGTTCGTCGCGGTCAATGGGAAAAGGCGCTTATCTGCAATCTAGGTGTTTCTGCGTGCTGCGCCCGCCCAAAGAGTGACCGGGTTAAAACGACAACGCAGGCATGTCGGGTGCCAATGTCTGCACCAGCACAGCAAGTTTTGAGCAAATATCTCCCTCCGTTCGGCCGCAATGGCAAGAAGCTTGTGCATCTTCTCTGTTCGTCGTGGTCAATGGGAAAAGGCGCTTATCTGCAATCTAGGTGTTTCTGCGAGCTGCGCCCGCCCAAAGAGTGCCTGGGTGAAAACGACAACGCAGGCATGTCGGGTGCCACTGTCTGCACCAGCACAGCAAGTTTTGAGCAAATATCTCCTTCCGTTCGGCCGCAATGGCAAGAAGCTTGTGCATCTTCTCTGTTCGTCGCGGTCAATGCGAAAAGGCGCTTATCTGCAATCTAGGTGTTTCTGCGTGCTGCGCCCGCCCAAAGAGTGCCCGGGTGAAAACGACAACGCAAGCATGTCGGGTGCCACTGTCTGCTTCCGTTCGGCCGCAATGGCAAGAAGCTTGTGCATCTTCTCTGTTCGTCGCGGTCAATGGGAAAAGGCGCTTATCTGCAATCTAGGTGTTTCTGTGTGCTGCGCACGCCCAAAGAGTGCCCGAGTGAAAACGACAACGCAGTCATGTCGGGTGCCACTGTCTGCACCATCACAGCAAGTTTTGAGCAAATATCTCCTTCCGTTCGGCCGCAATGGCAAGAAGCTTGTGCATCTTCTCTGTTCGTCGCGGTCAATGGGAAAAGGCGCTTATCTGCAATCTAGGTGTTTCTGCATGCTGCGCCTGCCCAAAGAGTGCCCGGGTGAAAACGACAACGCAGGCATGTCGGGTGCCACTGTCTGCACCATCACAGCAAGTTTTGAGCAAATATCTCCTTCCGTTCGGCCGCAATGGCAAGAAGCTTGTGCATCTTCTCTGTTCGTCGCGGTCAATGGTAAAAGGCGCTTATCTGCAATCTAGGCGTTTCTGCGTGCTGCGCCCGCCCAAAGAGTGCCCGGGTGAAAACGACAACGCAGGCATGTCGGGTGCCAATGTCTGCACCAGCACAGCAAGTTTTGAGCAAATATCTCTTTCCGTTCGGCCGCAATGGCAAGAAGCTTGTGCATCTTCTCTGTTCGTCGCGGTCAATGGGAAAAGGCGCTTATCTGCAATCTAGGTGTTTCTGCGTGCTGCGCCCGCCCAAAGAGTGCCCGGGTGAAAACGACAACGCAGGCATGTCGGGTGCCACTGTCTGCACCAGCACAGCAAGTTTTGAGCAAATATCTCCTTCCGTTCGGCCGCAATGGCAAGAAGCTTGTGCATCTTCTCTGTTCGTCGCGGTCAATGGGAAAAGGCGCTTATCTGCAATCTAGGTGTTTCTGCGAGCTGCGCCCGCCCAAAGAGTGCCTGGGTGAAATCGACAACGCAGGCATGTCGGGTGCCACTGTCTGCACCAGCACAGCAAGTTTTGAGCAAATATCTCCTTCCGTTCGGCCGCAATGGCAAGAAGCTTGTGCATCTTCTCTGTTCGTCGCGGTCAATGGGAAAAGGCGCTTATCTGCAATCTAGGTGTTTCTGCGTGCTGCGCCCGCCCAAAGAGTGCCCGGGTGAAAACGACAACGCAGGCATGTCGGGTGCCACTGTCTGCACCAGCACAGCAAGTTTTGAGCAAATATCTCCTTCCGTTCGGCCGCAATGGCAAGAAGCTTGTGCATCTTCTCTGTTCGTCGCGGTCAATGGGAAAAGGCGCTTATCTGCAATCTAGGTGTTTCTGCGAGCTGCGCCCGCCCAAAGAGTGCCTGGGTGAAAACGACAACGCAGGCATGTCGGGTGCCACTGTCTGCACCAGCACAGCAAGTTTTGAGCAAATATCTCCTTCCGTTCGGCCGCAATGGCAAGAAGCTTGTGCATCTTCTCTGTTCGTCGCGGTCAATGGGAAAAGGCGCTTATCTGCAATCTAGGTGTTTCTGCGTGCTGCGCCCGCCCAAAGAGTGCCCGGGTGAAAACGACAACGCAGGCATGTCGGGTGCCACTGTCTGCACCAGCACAGCAAGTTTTGAGCAAATATCTCCTTCCGTTCGGCCGCAATGGCAAGAAGCTTGTGCATCTTCTCTGTTCGTCGCGGTCAATGGGAAAAGGCGCTTATCTGCAATCTAGGTGTTTCTGCGTGCTGCGCCCGCCCAAAGAGTGCCTGGGTGAAAACGACAACGCAGGCATGTCGGGTGCCACTGTCTGCACCAGCACAGCAAGTTTTGAGCAAATATCTCCTTCCGTTCGGCCGCAATGGCAAGAAGCTTGTGCATCTTCTCTGTTCGTCGCGGTCAATGGGAAAAGGCGCTTATCTGCAATCTAGGTGTTTCTGCGTGCTGCGCCCGCCCAAAGAGTGACCGGGTTAAAACGACAAAGCAGGCATGTCGGTTGCCACTGTCTGCACCAGCACAGCAAGTTTTGAGCAAATACCTCCTTCCGTTCGGCCGCAATGGCATGAAGCTTGTGCATCTTCTCTGTTCGTCGCGGTCAATGGGAAAAGGAGCTTATCTGCAATCTAGGTGTTTCTGCGTGCTGCGCCCGCCCAAAGAGTGCCCGGGTGAAAACGACAATGCAGGCATGTCGGGTGCCACTGTCTGCACCAGCACAGCAAGTTTTGAGCAAATATCTCCTTCCGTTCGGCCGCAATGGCAAGAAGCTTGTGCATCTTCTCTGTTCGTCGCGGTCAATGGGAAAAGGCGCTTATCTGCAATCTAGGTGTTTCTGCGTGCTGCGCCCGCCCAAAGAGTGCCCGGGTGAAAACGACAACGCAGGCATGTCGGGTGCCAATGTCTGCACCAGCACAGCAAGTTTTGAGCAAATATCTCCTTCCGTTCGGCCGCAATGGCAAGAAGCTTGTGCATCTTCTCTGTTCGTCGCGGTCAATGGGAAAAGGCGCTTATCTGCAATCTAGGTGTTTCTGCGTGCTGCGCCCGCCCAAAGAGTGCCTGGGTTAAAACGACAACGCAGGCATGTCGGGTACCACTGTCTGCACCAGCACAGCAAGTTTTGAGCAAATATCTTCTTCCGTTCGGCCGCAATGGCAAGAAGCTTGTGCATCTTCTCTGTTCGTCGCGGTCAATGGGAAAAGGCGCTTATCTGCAATCTAGGTGTTTCTGCGTGCTGCGCCCGCCCAAAGAGTGACCGGGTTAAAACGACAACGCAGGCATGTCGGGTGCCACTGTCTGCACCAGCACAGCAAGTTTTGAGCAAATATCTCCTTCCGTTCGGCCGCAATGGCAAGAAGCTTGTGCATCTTCTCTGTTCGTCGCGGTCAATGGGAAAAGGCGCTTATCTTCAATCTAGGTGTTTCTGCGTGCTGCGCCCGCCCAAAGAGTGACCGGGATAAAACGACAACGCAGGCATGTCGGGTGCCACTGTCTGCACCAGCACAGCAATTTTTAAGCAAATATCTCCCTCCGTTCGGCCGCAATGGCAAGAAGCTTGTGCATCTTCTCTGTTCGTCGTGGTCAATGGGAAAAGGCGCTTATCTGCAATCTAGGTGTTTCTGCGAGCTGCGCCCGCCCAAAGAGTGCCTGGGTGAAAACGACAACGCAGGCATGTCGGGTGCCACTGTCTGCACCAGCACAGCAAGTTTTGAGCAAATATCTCCTTCCGTTCGGCTGCAATGGCAAGAAGCTTGTGCATCTTCTCTGTTCGTCGCGGTCAATGGGAAAAGGCGCTTATCTGCAATCTAGGTGTTTCTGCGTGCTGCGCCCGCCCAAAGAGTGCCCGGGTGAAAACGACAACGCAGGCATGTCGGGTGCCACTGTCTGCACCAGCACAGCAAGTTTTGAGCAAATATCTCCTTCCGTTCGGCCGCAATGGCAAGAAGCTTGTGCATCTTCTCTGTTCGTCGCGGTCAATGGGAAAAGGCGCTTATCTGCAATCTAGGTGTTTCTGCGTGCTGCGCCCGCCTAAAGAGTGCCCGGGTGAAAACGACAACGCAGGCATGTCGGGTGCCACTGTCTGCACCAGCACAGCAAGTTTTGAGCAAATATCTCCTTCCGTTCGGCCGCAATGGCAAGAAGCTTGTGCATCTTCTCTGTTCGTCGCGGTCAATGGGAAAAGGCGCTTATCTGCAATCTAGGTGTTTCTGCGTGCTGCGCCCGCCCAAAGAGTGCCCGGGTGAAAATGACAACGCAGGCATGTCGGGTGCCACTGTCTGCACCAGCACAGCAAGTTTTGAGCAAATATCTCCTTCCGTTCGGCCGCAATGGCAAGAAGCTTGTGCATCTTCTCTGTTCGTCGCGGTCAATGGGAAAAGGCGCTTATCTGCAATCTAGGTGTTTCTGCGTGCTGCGCCCGCCCAAAGAGTGCCCGGGTGAAAACGACAACGCAGGCATGTCGAGTGCCACTGTCTGCACCAGCACAGCTAGTTTTGAGCAAATATCTCCTTCCGTTCAGCCGCAATGGCAAGAAGCTTGTGCATCTTCTCTGTTCGTCGTGGTCAATGGGAAAAGGCGCTTATCTGCAATCTAGGTGTTTCTGCGAGCTGCGCCCGCCCAAAGAGTGCCTGGGTGAAAACGACAACGCAGGCATGTCGGGTGCCACTGTCTGCACCAGCACAGCAAGTTTTGAGCAAATATCTCCTTCCGTTCGGCCGCAATGGCAAGAAGCTTGTGCATCTTCTCTGTTCGTCGCGGTCAATGGGAAAAGGCGCTTATCTGCAATCTAGGTGTTTCTGCGTGCTGCGCCCGCCCAAAGAGTGCCCGGGTGAAAACGACAACGCAGGCATGTCGGGTGCCACTGTCTGCACCAGCACAGCAAGTTTTGAGCAAATATCTCCTTCCGTTCGGCCGCAATGGCATGAAGCTTGTGCATCTTCTCTGTTCGTCGCGGTCAATGGGAAAAGGCGCTTATCTGCAATCTAGGTGTTTCTGCGTGCTGCGCCCGCCCAAAGAGTGACCGGGTTAAAACGACAACGCAGGCATGTCGGGTGCCAATGTCTGCACCAGCACAGCAAGTTTTGAGCAAATATCTCCCTCCGTTCGGCCGCAATGGCAAGAAGCTTGTGCATCTTCTCTGTTCGTCGTGGTCAATGGGAAAAGGCGCTTATCTGCAATCTAGGTGTTTCTGCGAGCTGCGCCCGCCCAAAGAGTGCCTGGGTGAAAACGACAACGCAGGCATGTCGGGTGCCACTGTCTGCACCAGCACAGCAAGTTTTGAGCAAATATCTCCTTCCGTTCGGCCGCAATGGCAAGAAGCTTGTGCATCTTCTCTGTTCGTCGCGGTCAATGGGAAAAGGCGCTTATCTGCAATCTAGGTGTTTCTGCGTGCTGCGCCCGCCCAAAGAGTGCCCGGGTGAAAACGACAACGCAGGCATGTCGGGTGCCACTGTCTGCACCAGCACAGCAAGTTTTGAGCAAATATCTCCTTCCGTTCGGCCGCAATGGCAAGAAGCTTGTGCATCTTCTCTGTTCGTCGCGGTCAATGGGAAAAGGCGCTTATCTGCAATCTAGGTGTTTCTGCGTGCTGCGCCCGCCCAAAGAGTGCCCGGGTGAAAACGACAACGCAGGCATGTCGGGTGCCAATGTCTGCACCAGCACAGCAAGTTTTGAGCAAATATCTCCTTCCGTTCGGCCGCAATGGCAAGAAGCTTGTGCATCTTCTCTGTTCGTCGCGGTCAATGGGAAAAGGCGCTTATCTGCAATCTAGGTGTTTCTGCGTGCTGCGCCCGCCCAAAGAGTGCCTGGGTGAAAACGACAACGCAGGCATGTCGGGTGCCACTGTCTGCACCAGCACAGCAAGTTTTGAGCAAATATCTCCTTCCGTTCGGCCGCAATGGCAAGAAGCTTGTGCATCTTCTCTGTTCGTCGCGGTCAATGGGAAAAGGCGCTTATCTGCAATCTAGGTGTTTCTGCGTGCTGCGCCCGCCCAAAGAGTGACCGGGTTAAAACGACAACGCAGGCATGTCGGTTGCCACTGTCTGCACCAGCACAGCAAGTTTTGAGCAAATACCTCCTTCCGTTCGGCCGCAATGGCATGAAGCTTGTGCATCTTCTCTGTTCGTCGCGGTCAATGGGAAAAGGAGCTTATCTGCAATCTAGGTGTTTCTGCGTGCTGCGCCTGCCCAAAGAGTGCCCGGGTGAAAACGACAATGCAGGCATGTCGGGTGCCACTGTCTGCACCAGCACAGCAAGTTTTGAGCAAATATCTCCTTCCGTTCGGCCGCAATGGCAAGAAGCTTGTGCATCTTCTCTGTTCGTCGCGGTCAATGGGAAAAGGCGCTTATCTTCAATCTAGGTGTTTCTGCGTGCTGCGCCCGCCCAAAGAGTGACCGGGTTAAAACGACAACGCAGTCATGTCGGGTGCCACTGTCTGCACCAGCACAGCAATTTTTAAGCAAATATCTCCCTCCGTTCGGCCGCAATGGCAAGAAGCTTGTGCATCTTCTCTGTTCGTCGTGGTCAATGGGAAAAGGCGCTTATCTGCAATCTAGGTGTTTCTGGGAGCTGCGCCCGCCCAAATAGTGCCTGGGTGAAAACGACAACGCAGTCATGTCGGGTGCCACTGTCTGCACCAGCACAGCAAGTTTTGAGCAAATATCTCCTTCCGTTCGGCCGCAATGGCAAGAAGCTTGTGCATCTTCTCTGTTCGTCGCGGTCAATGGGAAAAGGCGCTTATCTGCAATCTAGGTGTTTCTGCGTGCTGCGCCCGCCCAAAGAGTGCCCGGGTGAAAACGACAACGCAGGCATGTCGGGTGCCACTGTCTGCACCAGCACAGCAAGTTTTGAGCAAATATCTCCTTCCGTTCGGCCGCAATGGCAAGAAGCTTGTGCATCTTCTCTGTTCGTCGCGGTCAATGGGAAAAGGCGCTTATCTGCAATCTAGGTGTTTCTGCGTGCTGCGCCCGCTCACAGAGTGCCCGGGTGAAAACGACAACGCATGCATGTCGGGTG
This sequence comes from Hyla sarda, assembly GCF_029499605.1. Classification (NCBI taxonomy): domain Eukaryota; kingdom Metazoa; phylum Chordata; class Amphibia; order Anura; family Hylidae; genus Hyla; species Hyla sarda. Next base: position 86,727 of record NW_026610910.1, on the reverse strand, counting down.
CCACTGTCTGCACCAGCACAGCAAGTTTTGAGCAAATATCTCCTTCCGTTCGGCCGCAATGGCAAGAAGCTTGTGCATCTTCACTGATAGTCGCGGTCAATGGGAAAAGGCGCTTATTTGCAATCTAGGTGTTTCTGCGTGCTGCGCCCGCCTAAAGAGTGCCCGGGTGAAAACGACAACGCAGGCATGTCGAGTGCCACTGTCTGCACCAGCACAGCAAGTTTTGAGCAAATATCTCCTTCCGTTCAGCCGCAATGGCAAGAAGCTTGTGCATCTTCTCTGTTCGTCGCGGTCAATGGGAAAAGGCGCTTATCTGCAATCTAGGTGTTTCTGCGTGCTGCGCCTGCCCAAAGAGTGCCCGGGTGAAAACGACAACGCAGGCATGTCGGGTGCCACTGTCTGCACTAGCATAGCAAGTTTTGAGCAAATATCTCCTTCCGTTCGACCGCAATGGCAAGAAGCTTGTGCATCTTCTCTGTTCGTCGCGGTCAATGGGAAAAGGCGCTTATCTGCAATCTAGGTGTTTCTGCGTGCTGCGCCCGCCCAAAGAGTGACCGGGTTAAAACGACAACGCAGGCATGTCGGGTGCCACTGTCTGCACCATCACAGCAAGTTTTGAGCAAATATCTCCTTCCGTTCGGCCTCAATGGCAAGAAGCTTGTGCATCCTCTCTGTTCGTCGCGGTCAATGGGAAAAGACGCTTATCTGCAATCTAGGTGTTTCTGCGTGCTGCGCCCGCCCAAAGAGTGCCCGAGTGAAAACGACAACGCAGTCATGTCGGGTGCCACTGTCTGCACCATCACAGCAAGTTTTGAGCAAATATCTCCTTCCGTTCGGCCGCAATGGCAAGAAGCTTGTGCATCTTCTCTGTTCGTCGCGGTCAATGGGAAAAGACGCTTATCTGCAATCTAGGTGTTTCTGTGTGCTGCGCCCGCCCAAAGAGTGCCCGAGTGAAAACGACAACGCAGGCATGTCGGGTGCCACTGTCTGCACCAGCACAGCAAGTTTTGAGCAAATATCTCCTTCCGTTCGGCCGCAATGGCAAGAAGCTTGTGCATCTTCTCTGTTCGTCGCGGTCAATGGGAAAAGGCGCTTATCTGCAATCTAGGTGTTTCTGCGTGCTGCGCCCGCCCAAAGAGTGCCCGGGTGAAAACGACAACGCAGGCATGTCGGGTGCCACTGTCTGCACCAGCACAGCAAGTTTTGAGCAAATATCTCCTTCCGTTCGGCCGCAATGGCAAGAAACTTGTGCATCTTCTCTGTTCGTCGCGGTCAATGGGAAAAGGCGCTTATCTGCAATCTAGGTGTTTCTGCGTGCTGCGCCCGCCCACAGAGTGCCCGGGTGAAACCGACAACGCATGCATGTCGGGTGCCACTGTCTGCACCAGCACAGCAAGTTTTGAGCAAATATCTCCTTCCGTTCGGCCGCAATGGCAAGAAGCTTGTGCATCTTCACTGTTAGTCGCGGTCAATGGGAAACGGCGCTTATCTGCAATCTAGGTGTTTCTGCGTGCTGCGCCCGCCTAAAGAGTGCCCGGGTGAAAACGACAACGCAGGCATGTCGGGTGCCACTGTCTGCACCAGCACAGCAAGTTTTGAGCAAATATCTCCTCCCGTTCGGCCGCAATGGCAAGAAGCTTGTGCATCTTCTCTGTTCGTCGCGGTCAATGGGAAAAGGCGCTTATCTGCAATCTAGGTGTTTCTGCGTGCTGCGCCCGCCCAAAGAGTGCCCGGGTGAAAACGACAACGCAGGCATGTCGAGTGCCACTGTCTGCACCAGCACAGCTAGTTTTGAGCAAATATCTCCTTCCGTTCAGCCGCAATGGCAAGAAGCTTGTGCATCTTCTCTGTTCGTCGCGGTCAATGGGAAAAGGCGCTTATCTGCAATCTAGGTGTTTCTGCGTGCTGCGCCCGCCCAAAGAGTGCCCGGGTGAAAACGACAACGCAGGCATGTCGGGTGCCACTGTCTGCACTAGCATAGCAAGTTTTGAGCAAATATCTCCTTCCGTTCGACCGCAATGGCAAGAAGCTTGTGCATCTTCTCTGTTCGTCGCGGTCAATGGGAAAAGGCGCTTATCTGCAATCTAGGTGTTTCTGCGTGCTGCGCCCGCCCAAAGAGTGACCGGGTTAAAACGACAACGCAGGCATGTCGGGTGCCACTGTCTGCACCATCACAGCAAGTTTTGAGCAAATATCTCCTTCCGTTCGGCCTCAATGGCAAGAAGCTTGTGCATCCTCTCTGTTCGTCGCGGTCAATGGGAAAAGACGCTTATCTGCAATCTAGGTGTTTCTGCGTGCTGCGCCCGCCCAAAGAGTGCCCGAGTGAAAACGACAACGCAGTCATGTCGGGTGCCACTGTCTGCACCATCACAGCAAGTTTTGAGCAAATATCTCCTTCCGTTCGGCCGCAATGGCAAGAAGCTTGTGCATCTTCTCTGTTCGTCGCGGTCAATGGGAAAAGACGCTTATCTGCAATCTAGGTGTTTCTGTGTGCTGCGCCCGCCCAAAGAGTGCCCGAGTGAAAACGACAACGCAGGCATGTCGGGTGCCACTGTCTGCACCAGCACAGCAAGTTTTGAGCAAATATCTCCTTCCGTTCGGCCGCAATGGCAAGAAGCTTGTGCATCTTCTCTGTTCGTCGCGGTCAATGGGAAAAGGCGCTTATCTGCAATCTAGGTGTTTCTGCGTGCTGCGCCCGCCCAAAGAGTGCCCGGGTGAAAACGACAACGCAGGCATGTCGGGTGCCACTGTCTGCACCAGCACAGCAAGTTTTGAGCAAATATCTCCTCCCGTTCGGCCGCAATGGCAAGAAGCTTGTGCATCTTCTCTGTTCGTCGCGGTCAATGGGAAAAGGCGCTTATCTGCAATCTAGGTGTTTCTGCGTGCTGCGCCCGCCCAAAGAGTGCCCGGGTGAAAACGACAACGCAGGCATGTCGAGTGCCACTGTCTGCACCAGCACAGCTAGTTTTGAGCAAATATCTCCTTCCGTTCAGCCGCAATGGCAAGAAGCTTGTGCATCTTCTCTGTTCGTCGCTGTCAATGGGAAAAGGCGCTTATCTGCAATCTAGGTGTTTCTGCGTGCTGCGCCTGCCCAAAGAGTGCCCGGGTGAAAACGACAACGCAGGCATGTCGGGTGCCACTGTCTGCACTAGCACAGCAAGTTTTGAGCAAATATCTCCTTCCGTTCGACCGCAATGGCAAGAAGCTTGTGCATCTTCTCTGTTCGTCGCGGTCAATGGGAAAAGGCGCTTATCTGCAATCTAGGTGTTTCTGCGTGCTGCGCCCGCCCAAAGAGTGCCTGGGTGAAAACGACAACGCAGGCATGTCGGGTGCCACTGTCTGCACCAGCACAGCAAGTTTTGAGCAAATATCTCCTTCCGTTCGGCCACAATGGCAAGAAGCTTGTGCATCTTCTCTGTTCGTCGCGGTCAATGGGAAAAGGCGCTTATCTGCAATCTAGGTGTTTCTGCGTGCTGCGCCCGCCCAAAGAGTGACCGGGTTAAAACGACAACGCAGGCATGTCGGGTGCCAATGTCTGCACCAGCACAGCAAGTTTTGAGCAAATATCTCCCTCCGTTCGGCCGCAATGGCAAGAAGCTTGTGCATCTTCTCTGTTCGTCGTGGTCAATGGGAAAAGGCGCTTATCTGCAATCTAGGTGTTTCTGCGAGCTGCGCCCGCCCAAAGAGTGCCTGGGTGAAAACGACAACGCAGGCATGTCGGGTGCCACTGTCTGCACCAGCACAGCAAGTTTTGAGCAAATATCTCCTTCCGTTCGGCCGCAATGGCAAGAAGCTTGTGCATCTTCTCTGTTCGTCGCGGTCAATGGGAAAAGGCGCTTATCTGCAATCTAGGTGTTTCTGCGTGCTGCGCCCGCCCAAAGAGTGCCCGGGTGAAAACGACAACGCAGGCATGTCGGGTGCCACTGTCTGCACCAGCACAGCAAGTTTTGAGCAAATATCTCCTTCCGTTCGGCCGCAATGGCAAGAAGCTTGTGCATCTTCTCTGTTCGTCGCGGTCAATGGGAAAAGGCGCTTATCTGCAATCTAGGTGTTTCTGCGTGCTGCGCCCGCCCAAAGAGTGCCCGGGTGAAAACGACAACGCAGGCATGTCGGGTGCCAATGTCTGCACCAGCACAGCAAGTTTTGAGCAAATATCTCCTTCCGTTCGGCCGCAATGGCAAGAAGCTTGTGCATCTTCTCTGTTCGTCGCGGTCAATGGGAAAAGGCGCTTATCTGCAATCTAGGTGTTTCTGCGTGCTGCGCCCGCCCAAAGAGTGCCTGGGTGAAAACGACAACGCAGGCATGTCGGGTGCCACTGTCTGCACCAGCACAGCAAGTTTTGAGCAAATATCTCCTTCCGTTCGGCCGCAATGGCAAGAAGCTTGTGCATCTTCTCTGTTCGTCGCGGTCAATGGGAAAAGGCGCTTATCTGCAATCTAGGTGTTTCTGCGTGCTGCGCCCGCCCAAAGAGTGACCGGGTTAAAACGACAAAGCAGGCATGTCGGTTGCCACTGTCTGCACCAGCACAGCAAGTTTTGAGCAAATACCTCCTTCCGTTCGGCCGCAATGGCATGAAGCTTGTGCATCTTCTCTGTTCGTCGCGGTCAATGGGAAAAGGAGCTTATCTGCAATCTAGGTGTTTCTGCGTGCTGCGCCCGCCCAAAGAGTGCCCGGGTGAAAACGACAATGCAGGCATGTCGGGTGCCACTGTCTGCACCAGCACAGCAAGTTTTGAGCAAATATCTCCTTCCGTTCGGCCGCAATGGCAAGAAGCTTGTGCATCTTCTCTTTTCGTCGCGGTCAATGGGAAAAGGCGCTTATCTGCAATCTAGGTGTTTCTGCGTGCTGCGCCCGCCCAAAGAGTGCCCGGGTGAAAACGACAACGCAGGCATGTCGGGTGCCAATGTCTGCACCAGCACAGCAAGTTTTGAGCAAATATCTCCTTCCGTTCGGCCGCAATGGCAAGAAGCTTGTGCATCTTCTCTGTTCGTCGCGGTCAATGGGAAAAGGCGCTTATCTGCAATCTAGGTGTTTCTGCGTGCTGCGCCCGCCCAAAGAGTGCCTGGGTTAAAACGATAACGCAGGCATGTCGGGTACCACTGTCTGCACCAGCACAGCAAGTTTTGAGCAAATATCTTCTTCCGTTCGGCCGCAATGGCAAGAAGCTTGTGCATCTTCTCTGTTCGTCGCGGTCAATGGGAAAAGGCGCTTATCTGCAATCTAGGTGTTTCTGCGTGCTGCGCCCGCCCAAAGAGTGACCGGGTTAAAACGACAACGCAGGCATGTCGGGTGCCACTGTCTGCACCAGCACAGCAAGTTTTGAGCAAATATCTCCTTCCGTTCGGCCGCAATGGCAAGAAGCTTGTGCATCTTCTCTGTTCGTCGCGGTCAATGGGAAAAGGCGCTTATCTTCAATCTAGGTGTTTCTGCGTGCTGCGCCCGCCCAAAGAGTGACCGGGTTAAAACGACAACGCAGGCATGTCGGTTGCCACTGTCTGCACCAGCACAGCAAGTTTTGAGCAAATACCTCCTTCCGTTCGGCCGCAATGGCATGAAGCTTGTGCATCTTCTCTGTTCGTCGCGGTCAATGGGAAAAGGAGCTTATCTGCAATCTAGGTGTTTCTGCGTGCTGCGCCTGCCCAAAGAGTGCCCGGGTGAAAACGACAATGCAGGCATGTCGGGTGCCACTGTCTGCACCAGCACAGCAAGTTTTGAGCAAATATCTCCTTCCGTTCGGCCGCAATGGCAAGAAGCTTGTGCATCTTCTCTGTTCGTCGCGGTCAATGGGAAAAGGCGCTTATCTTCAATCTAGGTGTTTCTGCGTGCTGCGCCCGCCCAAAGAGTGACCGGGTTAAAACGACAACGCAGTCATGTCGGGTGCCACTGTCTGCACCAGCACAGCAATTTTTAAGCAAATATCTCCCTCCGTTCGGCCGCAATGGCAAGAAGCTTGTGCATCTTCTCTGTTCGTCGTGGTCAATGGGAAAAGGCGCTTATCTGCAATCTAGGTGTTTCTGGGAGCTGCGCCCGCCCAAATAGTGCCTGGGTGAAAACGACAACGCAGTCATGTCGGGTGCCACTGTCTGCACCAGCACAGCAAGTTTTGAGCAAATATCTCCTTCCGTTCGGCCGCAATGGCAAGAAGCTTGTGCATCTTCTCTGTTCGTCGCGGTCAATGGGAAAAGGCGCTTATCTGCAATCTAGGTGTTTCTGCGTGCTGCGCCCGCCCAAAGAGTGCCCGGGTGAAAACGACAACGCAGGCATGTCGGGTGCCACTGTCTGCACCAGCACAGCAAGTTTTGAGCAAATATCTCCTTCCGTTCGGCCGCAATGGCAAGAAGCTTGTGCATCTTCTCTGTTCGTCGCGGTCAATGGGAAAAGGCGCTTATCTGCAATCTAGGTGTTTCTGCGTGCTGCGCCCGCTCACAGAGTGCCCGGGTGAAAACGACAACGCATGCATGTCGGGTGCCACTGTCTGCACCAGCACAGCAAGTTTTGAGCAAATATCTCCTTCCGTTCGGCCGCAATGGCAAGAAGCTTGTGCATCTTCACTGATAGTCGCGGTCAATGGGAAAAGGCGCTTATTTGCAATCTAGGTGTTTCTGCGTGCTGCGCCCGCCTAAAGAGTGCCCGGGTGAAAACGACAACGCAGGCATGTCGAGTGCCACTGTCTGCACCAGCACAGCAAGTTTTGAGCAAATATCTCCTTCCGTTCAGCCGCAATGGCAAGAAGCTTGTGCATCTTCTCTGTTCGTCGCGGTCAATGGGAAAAGGCGCTTATCTGCAATCTAGGTGTTTCTGCGTGCTGCGCCTGCCCAAAGAGTGCCCGGGTGAAAACGACAACGCAGGCATGTCGGGTGCCACTGTCTGCACTAGCATAGCAAGTTTTGAGCAAATATCTCCTTCCGTTCGACCGCAATGGCAAGAAGCTTGTGCATCTTCTCTGTTCGTCGCGGTCAATGGGAAAAGGCGCTTATCTGCAATCTAGGTGTTTCTGCGTGCTGCGCCCGCCCAAAGAGTGACCGGGTTAAAACGACAACGCAGGCATGTCGGGTGCCACTGTCTGCACCATCACAGCAAGTTTTGAGCAAATATCTCCTTCCGTTCGGCCTCAATGGCAAGAAGCTTGTGCATCCTCTCTGTTCGTCGCGGTCAATGGGAAAAGACGCTTATCTGCAATCTAGGTGTTTCTGCGTGCTGCGCCCGCCCAAAGAGTGCCCGAGTGAAAACGACAACGCAGTCATGTCGGGTGCCACTGTCTGCACCATCACAGCAAGTTTTGAGCAAATATCTCCTTCCGTTCGGCCGCAATGGCAAGAAGCTTGTGCATCTTCTCTGTTCGTCGCGGTCAATGGGAAAAGACGCTTATCTGCAATCTAGGTGTTTCTGTGTGCTGCGCCCGCCCAAAGAGTGCCCGAGTGAAAACGACAACGCAGGCATGTCGGGTGCCACTGTCTGCACCAGCACAGCAAGTTTTGAGCAAATATCTCCTTCCGTTCGGCCGCAATGGCAAGAAGCTTGTGCATCTTCTCTGTTCGTCGCGGTCAATGGGAAAAGGCGCTTATCTGCAATCTAGGTGTTTCTGCGTGCTGCGCCCGCCCAAAGAGTGCCCGGGTGAAAACGACAACGCAGGCATGTCGGGTGCCACTGTCTGCACCAGCACAGCAAGTTTTGAGCAAATATCTCCTTCCGTTCGGCCGCAATGGCAAGAAACTTGTGCATCTTCTCTGTTCGTCGCGGTCAATGGGAAAAGGCGCTTATCTGCAATCTAGGTGTTTCTGCGTGCTGCGCCCGCCCACAGAGTGCCCGGGTGAAACCGACAACGCATGCATGTCGGGTGCCACTGTCTGCACCAGCACAGCAAGTTTTGAGCAAATATCTCCTTCCGTTCGGCCGCAATGGCAAGAAGCTTGTGCATCTTCACTGTTAGTCGCGGTCAATGGGAAACGGCGCTTATCTGCAATCTAGGTGTTTCTGCGTGCTGCGCCCGCCTAAAGAGTGCCCGGGTGAAAACGACAACGCAGGCATGTCGGGTGCCACTGTCTGCACCAGCACAGCAAGTTTTGAGCAAATATCTCCTCCCGTTCGGCCGCAATGGCAAGAAGCTTGTGCATCTTCTCTGTTCGTCGCGGTCAATGCGAAAAGGCGCTTATCTGCAATCTAGGTGTTTCTGCGTGCTGCGCCCGCCCAAAGAGTGCCCGGGTGAAAACGACAACGCAAGCATGTCGGGTGCCACTGTCTGCTTCCGTTCGGCCGCAATGGCAAGAAGCTTGTGCATCTTCTCTGTTCGTCGCGGTCAATGGGAAAAGGCGCTTATCTGCAATCTAGGTGTTTCTGTGTGCTGCGCACGCCCAAAGAGTGCCCGAGTGAAAACGACAACGCAGTCATGTCGGGTGCCACTGTCTGCACCATCACAGCAAGTTTTGAGCAAATATCTCCTTCCGTTCGGCCGCAATGGCAAGAAGCTTGTGCATCTTCTCTGTTCGTCGCGGTCAATGGGAAAAGGCGCTTATCTGCAATCTAGGTGTTTCTGCATGCTGCGCCTGCCCAAAGAGTGCCCGGGTGAAAACGACAACGCAGGCATGTCGGGTGCCACTGTCTGCACCATCACAGCAAGTTTTGAGCAAATATCTCCTTCCGTTCGGCCGCAATGGCAAGAAGCTTGTGCATCTTCTCTGTTCGTCGCGGTCAATGGTAAAAGGCGCTTATCTGCAATCTAGGCGTTTCTGCGTGCTGCGCCCGCCCAAAGAGTGCCCGGGTGAAAACGACAACGCAGGCATGTCGGGTGCCAATGTCTGCACCAGCACAGCAAGTTTTGAGCAAATATCTCTTTCCGTTCGGCCGCAATGGCAAGAAGCTTGTGCATCTTCTCTGTTCGTCGCGGTCAATGGGAAAAGGCGCTTATCTGCAATCTAGGTGTTTCTGCGTGCTGCGCCCGCCCAAAGAGTGCCCGGGTGAAAACGACAACGCAGGCATGTCGGGTGCCACTGTCTGCACCAGCACAGCAAGTTTTGAGCAAATATCTCCTTCCGTTCGGCCGCAATGGCAAGAAACTTGTGCATCTTCTCTGTTCGTCGCGGTCAATGGGAAAAGGCGCTTATCTGCAATCTAGGTGTTTCTGCGTGCTGCGCCCGCCCACAGAGTGCCCGGGTGAAACCGACAACGCATGCATGTCGGGTGCCACTGTCTGCACCAGCACAGCAAGTTTTGAGCAAATATCTCCTTCCGTTCGGCCGCAATGGCAAGAAGCTTGTGCATCTTCACTGTTAGTCGCGGTCAATGGGAAACGGCGCTTATCTGCAATCTAGGTGTTTCTGCGTGCTGCGCCCGCCTAAAGAGTGCCCGGGTGAAAACGACAACGCAGGCATGTCGGGTGCCACTGTCTGCACCAGCACAGCAAGTTTTGAGCAAATATCTCCTCCCGTTCGGCCGCAATGGCAAGAAGCTTGTGCATCTTCTCTGTTCGTCGCGGTCAATGCGAAAAGGCGCTTATCTGCAATCTAGGTGTTTCTGCGTGCTGCGCCCGCCCAAAGAGTGCCCGGGTGAAAACGACAACGCAAGCATGTCGGGTGCCACTGTCTGCTTCCGTTCGGCCGCAATGGCAAGAAGCTTGTGCATCTTCTCTGTTCGTCGCGGTCAATGGGAAAAGGCGCTTATCTGCAATCTAGGTGTTTCTGTGTGCTGCGCACGCCCAAAGAGTGCCCGAGTGAAAACGACAACGCAGTCATGTCGGGTGCCACTGTCTGCACCATCACAGCAAGTTTTGAGCAAATATCTCCTTCCGTTCGGCCGCAATGGCAAGAAGCTTGTGCATCTTCTCTGTTCGTCGCGGTCAATGGGAAAAGGCGCTTATCTGCAATCTAGGTGTTTCTGCATGCTGCGCCTGCCCAAAGAGTGCCCGGGTGAAAACGACAACGCAGGCATGTCGGGTGCCACTGTCTGCACCATCACAGCAAGTTTTGAGCAAATATCTCCTTCCGTTCGGCCGCAATGGCAAGAAGCTTGTGCATCTTCTCTGTTCGTCGCGGTCAATGGTAAAAGGCGCTTATCTGCAATCTAGGCGTTTCTGCGTGCTGCGCCCGCCCAAAGAGTGCCCGGGTGAAAACGACAACGCAGGCATGTCGGGTGCCAATGTCTGCACCAGCACAGCAAGTTTTGAGCAAATATCTCTTTCCGTTCGGCCGCAATGGCAAGAAGCTTGTGCATCTTCTCTGTTCGTCGCGGTCAATGGGAAAAGGCGCTTATCTGCAATCTAGGTGTTTCTGCGTGCTGCGCCCGCCCAAAGAGTGCCCGGGTGAAAACGACAACGCAGGCATGTCGGGTGCCACTGTCTGCACCAGCACAGCAAGTTTTGAGCAAATATCTCCTTCCGTTCGGCCGCAATGGCAAGAAGCTTGTGCATCTTCTCTGTTCGTCGCGGTCAATGGGAAAAGGCGCTTATCTGCAATCTAGGTGTTTCTGCGAGCTGCGCCCGCCCAAAGAGTGCCTGGGTGAAATCGACAACGCAGGCATGTCGGGTGCCACTGTCTGCACCAGCACAGCAAGTTTTGAGCAAATATCTCCTTCCGTTCGGCCGCAATGGCAAGAAGCTTGTGCATCTTCTCTGTTCGTCGCGGTCAATGGGAAAAGGCGCTTATCTGCAATCTAGGTGTTTCTGCGTGCTGCGCCCGCCCAAAGAGTGCCCGGGTGAAAACGACAACGCAGGCATGTCGGGTGCCACTGTCTGCACCAGCACAGCATTTTTTAAGCAAATATCGCCTTCCGTTCGGCCGCAATGGCAAGAAGCTTGTGCATCTTCTCTGTTCGTCGCGGTCAATGGGAAAAGGCGCTTATCTTCAATCTAGGTGTTTCTGCGTGCTGCGCCCGCCCAAAGAGTGCCCGGGTGAAAACGACAACGCAGGCATGTCGGGTGCCACTGTCTGCACCAGCACAGCTAATTTTGAGCAAATATCTCCTTCCGTTCGGCCGCAATGGCAAGAAGCTTGTGCATCTTCTCTGTTCGTCGCGGTCAATGGTAAAAGGCGCTTATCTGCAATCTAGGCGTTTCTGCGTGCTGCGCCCGCCCAAAGAGTGCCCGGGTGAAAACGACAACGTAGGCATGTCGGGTGCCAATGTCTGCACCAGCACAGCAAGTTTTGAGCAAATATCTCTTTCCGTTCGGCCGCAATGGCAAGAAGCTTGTGCATCTTCTCTGTTCGTCGCGGTCAATGGGAAAAGGCGCTTATCTGCAATCTAGGTGTTTCTGCGTGCTGCGCCCGCCCAAAGAGTGCCCGGGTGAAAACGACAACGCAGGCATGTCGGGTGCCACTGTCTGCACCAGCACAGCAAGTTTTGAGCAAATATCTCCTTCCGTTCGGCCGCAATGGCAAGAAGCTTGTGCATCTTCTCTGTTCGTCGCGGTCAATGCGAAAAGGCGCTTATCTGCAATCTAGGTGTTTCTGCGTGCTGCGCCCGCCCAACAGTGCCCGGGTGAAAACGACAACGCAAGCATGTCGGGTGCCACTGTCTGCTTCCGTTCGGCCGCAATGGCAAGAAGCTTGTGCATCTTCTCTGTTCGTCGCGGTGAATGGGAAAAGGCGCTTATCTGCAATCTAGGTGTTTCTGTGTGCTGCGCACGCCCAAAGAGCGCCCGAGTGAAAACGACAACGCAGTCATGTCGGGTGCCACTGTCTGCACCATCACAGCAAGTTTTGAGCAAATATCTCCTTCCGTTCGGCCGCAATGGCAAGAAGCTTGTGCATCTTCTCTGTTCGTCGCGGTCAATGGGAAAAGGCGCTTATCTGCAATCTAGGTGTTTCTGCGTGCTGCGCCCGCCCAAAGAGTGCCCGGGTGAAAACGACAACGCAGGCATGTCGGGTGCCACTGTCTGCACCAGCACAGCAAGTTTTGAGCAAATATCTCCTTCCGTTCGGCCGCAATGGCAAGAAGCTTGTGCATCTTCTCTGTTCGTCGCGGTCAATGGGAAAAGGCGCTTATCTGCAATCTAGGTGTTTCTGCGTGCTGCGCCCGCCCAAAGAGTGCCCGGGTGAAAACGACAACGCATGCATGTCGGGTGCCACTGTCTGCACCAGCACAGCAAGTTTTGAGCAAATATCTCCTTCCGTTCGGCCGCAATGGCAAGAAGCTTGTGCATCTTCTCTGTTCGTCGCGGTCAATGGGAAAAGGCGCTTATCTGCAATCTAGGTGTTTCTGCGTGCTGCGCCCGCCCAAAGAGTGACCGGGTTAAAACGACAACGCAGGCATGTCGGGTGCCACTGTCTGCACCAGCACAGCAATTTTTAAGCAAATATCTCCTTCCGTTCGGCCGCAATGGCAAGAAGCTTGTGCATCTTCTCTGTTCGTCGCGGTCAATGGGAAAAGGCGCTTATCTGCAATCTAGGTGTTTCTGCGAGCTGCGCCCGCCCAAAGAGTGCCTGGGTGAAATCGACAACGCAGGCATGTCGGGTGCCACTGTCTGCACCAGCACAGCAAGTTTTGAGCAAATATCTCCTTCCGTTCGGCCGCAATGGCAAGAAGCTTGTGCATCTTCTCTGTTTGTCGCGGTCAATGGGAAAAGGCGCTTATCTGCAATCTAGGTGTTTCTGCGTGCTGCGCCCGCCAAAAGAGTGCCCGGGTGAAAACGACAACGCAGGCATGTCGGGTGCCACTATCTGCACCAGCACAGCAAGTTTTGAGCAAATATCTCCTTCCGTTCGGCCGCAATGGCAAGAAGCTTGTGCATCTTCTCTGTTCGTCGCGGTCAATGGGAAGAGACGCTTATCTGCAATCTAGGTGTTTCTGCGTGCTGCGCCCGCCCAAAGAGTGCCCGGGTGAAAACGACAATGCAGGCATGTCGGGTGCCACTGTCTGCACCAGCACAGCAAGTTTTGAGCAAATATCTCCTTCCATTCGGCCGCAATGGCAAGAAGCTTGTGCATCTTCTCTGTTCGTCGCGGTCAATGGGAAAAGGCGCTTATCTGCAATCTAGGTGTTTCTGCGTGCTGCGCCCGCCCAAAGAGTGCCCGGGTGAAAACGACAACGCAGGCATGTCGGGTGCCACTGTCTGCACCAGCACAGCAAGTTTTGAGCAAATATCTCCTTCCGTTCGGCCGCAATGGCAAGAAGCTTGTGCATCTTCTCTGTTTGTCGCGGTCAATGGGAAAAGGCGCTTATCTGCAATCTAGGTGTTTCTGCGTGCTGCGCCCGCCCAATGAGTGCCCGGGTGAAAACGACAACGCAGGCATGTCGGGTGCCACTGTCTGCACCAGCACAGCAAGTTTTGAGCAAATATCTCCTTCCGTTCGGCCGCAATGGCAAGAAGCTTGTGCATCTTCTCTGTTCGTCGTGGTCAATGCGAAAAGGCGCTTATCTGCAATCTAGGTGTTTCTGCGTGCTGCGCCCGCCCAAAGAGTGCCCTGGTGAAAACGACAACGCAAGCATGTCGGGTGCCACTGTCTGCACCAGCAAGTTTTGAGCAAATATCTCCTTCCGTTCGGCCTCAATGGCAAGAAGCTTGTGCATCCTCTCTGTTCGTCGCGGTCAATGGGAAAAGGCGCTTATCTGCAATCTAGGTGTTTCTGCGTGCTGCGCCCGCCCAAAGAGTGCCCGGGTGAAAACGACAATGCAGGCATGTCGGGTGCCACTGTCTGCACCAGCACAGCAAGTTTTGAGCAAATATCTCCTTCCATTCGGCCGCAATGGCAAGAAGCTTGTGCATCTTCTCTGTTCGTCGCGGTCAATGGGAAAAGGCGCTTATCTGCAATCTAGGTGTTTCTGCGTGCTGCGCCCGCCCAAAGAGTGCCCGGGTGAAAACGACAACGCAGGCATGTCGGGTGCCACTGTCTGCACCAGCACAGCAAGTTTTGAGCAAATATCTCCTTCCGTTCGGCCGCAATGGCAAGAAGCTTGTGCATCTTCTCTGTTTGTCGCGGTCAATGGGAAAAGGCGCTTATCTGCAATCTAGGTGTTTCTGCGTGCTGCGCCCGCCAAAAGAGTGCCCGGGTGAAAACGACAACGCAGGCATGTCGGGTGCCACTGTCTGCACCAGCACAGCAAGTTTTGAGCAAATATCTCCTTCCGTTCGGCCGCAATGGCAAGAAGCTTGTGCATCTTCTCTGTTCGTCGCGGTCAATGGGAAAAGGCGCTTATCTGCAATCTAGGTGTTTCTGCGTGCTGCGCCCGCCCAAAGAGTGCCCGGGTGAAAACGACAACGCAAGCATGTCGGGTGCCACTGTCTGCTTCCGTTCGGCCGCAATGGCAAGAAGCTTGTGCATCTTCTCTGTTCGTCGCGGTCAATGGGAAAAGGCGCTTATCTGCAATCTAGGTGTTTCTGTGTGCTGCGCACGCCCAAAGAGTGCCCGAGTGAAAACGACAACGCAGTCATGTCGGGTGCCACTGTCTGCACCATCACAGCAAGTTTTGAGCAAATATCTCCTTCCGTTCGGCCGCAATGGCAAGAAGCTTGTGCATCTTCTCTGTTCGTCGCGGTCAATGGGAAAAGGCGCTTATCTGCAATCTAGGTGTTTCTGCATGCTGCGCCTGCCCAAAGAGTGCCCGGGTGAAAACGACAACGCAGGCATGTTGGGTGCCACTGTCTGCACCATCACAGCAAGTTTTGAGCAAATATCTCCTTCCGTTCGGCCGCAATGGCAAGAAGCTTGTGCATCTTCTCTGTTCGTCGCGGTCAATGGTAAAAGGCGCTTATCTGCAATCTAGGCGTTTCTGCATGCTGCGCCCGCCCAAAGAGTGCCCGGGTGAAAACGACAACGCAGGCATGTCGGGTGCCAATGTCTGCACCAGCACAGCAAGTTTTGAGCAAATATCTCTTTCCGTTCGGCCGCAATGGCAAGAAGCTTGTGCATCTTCTCTGTTCGTCGCGGTCAATGGGAAAAGGCGCTTATCTGCAATCTAGGTGTTTCTGCGTGCTGCGCCTGCCCAAAGAGTGCCCGGGTGAAAACGACAACGCAGGCATGTCGGGTGCCACTGTCTGCACTAGCACAGCAAGTTTTGAGCAAATATCTCCTTCCGTTCGACCGCAATGGCAAGAAGCTTGTGCATCTTCTCTGTTCGTCGCGGTCAATGGGAAAAGGCGCTTATCTGCAATCTAGGTGTTTCTGCGTGCTGCGCCCGCCCAAAGAGTGCCTGGGTGAAAACGACAACGCAGGCATGTCGGGTGCCACTGTCTGCACCAGCACAGCAAGTTTTGAGCAAATATCTCCTTCCGTTCGGCCACAATGGCAAGAAGCTTGTGCATCTTCTCTGTTCGTCGCGGTCAATGGGAAAAGGCGCTTATCTGCAATCTAGGTGTTTCTGCGTGCTGCGCCCGCCCAAAGAGTGACCGGGTTAAAACGACAACGCAGGCATGTCGGGTGCCAATGTCTGCACCAGCACAGCAAGTTTTGAGCAAATATCTCCCTCCGTTCGGCCGCAATGGCAAGAAGCTTGTGCATCTTCTCTGTTCGTCGTGGTCAATGGGAAAAGGCGCTTATCTGCAATCTAGGTGTTTCTGCGAGCTGCGCCCGCCCAAAGAGTGCCTGGGTGAAAACGACAACGCAGGCATGTCGGGTGCCACTGTCTGCACCAGCACAGCAAGTTTTGAGCAAATATCTCCTTCCGTTCGGCCGCAATGGCAAGAAGCTTGTGCATCTTCTCTGTTCGTCGCGGTCAATGGGAAAAGGCGCTTATCTGCAATCTAGGTGTTTCTGCGTGCTGCGCCCGCCCAAAGAGTGCCCGGGTGAAAACGACAACGCAGGCATGTCGGGTGCCACTGTCTGCACCAGCACAGCAAGTTTTGAGCAAATATCTCCTTCCGTTCGGCCGCAATGGCAAGAAGCTTGTGCATCTTCTCTGTTCGTCGCGGTCAATGGGAAAAGGCGCTTATCTGCAATCTAGGTGTTTCTGCGTGCTGCGCCCGCCCAAAGAGTGCCCGGGTGAAAACGACAACGCAGGCATGTCGGGTGCCAATGTCTGCACCAGCACAGCAAGTTTTGAGCAAATATCTCCTTCCGTTCGGCCGCAATGGCAAGAAGCTTGTGCATCTTCTCTGTTCGTCGCGGTCAATGGGAAAAGGCGCTTATCTGCAATCTAGGTGTTTCTGCGTGCTGCGCCCGCCCAAAGAGTGCCTGGGTGAAAACGACAACGCAGGCATGTCGGGTGCCACTGTCTGCACCAGCACAGCAAGTTTTGAGCAAATATCTCCTTCCGTTCGGCCGCAATGGCAAGAAGCTTGTGCATCTTCTCTGTTCGTCGCGGTCAATGGGAAAAGGCGCTTATCTGCAATCTAGGTGTTTCTGCGTGCTGCGCCCGCCCAAAGAGTGACCGGGTTAAAACGACAAAGCAGGCATGTCGGTTGCCACTGTCTGCACCAGCACAGCAAGTTTTGAGCAAATACCTCCTTCCGTTCGGCCGCAATGGCATGAAGCTTGTGCATCTTCTCTGTTCGTCGCGGTCAATGGGAAAAGGAGCTTATCTGCAATCTAGGTGTTTCTGCGTGCTGCGCCCGCCCAAAGAGTGCCCGGGTGAAAACGACAATGCAGGCATGTCGGGTGCCACTGTCTGCACCAGCACAGCAAGTTTTGAGCAAATATCTCCTTCCGTTCGGCCGCAATGGCAAGAAGCTTGTGCATCTTCTCTTTTCGTCGCGGTCAATGGGAAAAGGCGCTTATCTGCAATCTAGGTGTTTCTGCGTGCTGCGCCCGCCCAAAGAGTGCCCGGGTGAAAACGACAACGCAGGCATGTCGGGTGCCAATGTCTGCACCAGCACAGCAAGTTTTGAGCAAATATCTCCTTCCGTTCGGCCGCAATGGCAAGAAGCTTGTGCATCTTCTCTGTTCGTCGCGGTCAATGGGAAAAGGCGCTTATCTGCAATCTAGGTGTTTCTGCGTGCTGCGCCCGCCCAAAGAGTGCCTGGGTTAAAACGATAACGCAGGCATGTCGGGTACCACTGTCTGCACCAGCACAGCAAGTTTTGAGCAAATATCTTCTTCCGTTCGGCCGCAATGGCAAGAAGCTTGTGCATCTTCTCTGTTCGTCGCGGTCAATGGGAAAAGGCGCTTATCTGCAATCTAGGTGTTTCTGCGTGCTGCGCCCGCCCAAAGAGTGACCGGGTTAAAACGACAACGCAGGCATGTCGGGTGCCACTGTCTGCACCAGCACAGCAAGTTTTGAGCAAATATCTCCTTCCGTTCGGCCGCAATGGCAAGAAGCTTGTGCATCTTCTCTGTTCGTCGCGGTCAATGGGAAAAGGCGCTTATCTTCAATCTAGGTGTTTCTGCGTGCTGCGCCCGCCCAAAGAGTGACCGGGTTAAAACGACAACGCAGGCATGTCGGTTGCCACTGTCTGCACCAGCACAGCAAGTTTTGAGCAAATACCTCCTTCCGTTCGGCCGCAATGGCATGAAGCTTGTGCATCTTCTCTGTTCGTCGCGGTCAATGGGAAAAGGAGCTTATCTGCAATCTAGGTGTTTCTGCGTGCTGCGCCTGCCCAAAGAGTGCCCGGGTGAAAACGACAATGCAGGCATGTCGGGTGCCACTGTCTGCACCAGCACAGCAAGTTTTGAGCAAATATCTCCTTCCGTTCGGCCGCAATGGCAAGAAGCTTGTGCATCTTCTCTGTTCGTCGCGGTCAATGGGAAAAGGCGCTTATCTTCAATCTAGGTGTTTCTGCGTGCTGCGCCCGCCCAAAGAGTGACCGGGTTAAAACGACAACGCAGTCATGTCGGGTGCCACTGTCTGCACCAGCACAGCAATTTTTAAGCAAATATCTCCCTCCGTTCGGCCGCAATGGCAAGAAGCTTGTGCATCTTCTCTGTTCGTCGTGGTCAATGGGAAAAGGCGCTTATCTGCAATCTAGGTGTTTCTGGGAGCTGCGCCCGCCCAAATAGTGCCTGGGTGAAAACGACAACGCAGTCATGTCGGGTGCCACTGTCTGCACCAGCACAGCAAGTTTTGAGCAAATATCTCCTTCCGTTCGGCCGCAATGGCAAGAAGCTTGTGCATCTTCTCTGTTCGTCGCGGTCAATGGGAAAAGGCGCTTATCTGCAATCTAGGTGTTTCTGCGTGCTGCGCCCGCCCAAAGAGTGCCCGGGTGAAAACGACAACGCAGGCATGTCGGGTGCCACTGTCTGCACCAGCACAGCAAGTTTTGAGCAAATATCTCCTTCCGTTCGGCCGCAATGGCAAGAAGCTTGTGCATCTTCTCTGTTCGTCGCGGTCAATGGGAAAAGGCGCTTATCTGCAATCTAGGTGTTTCTGCGTGCTGCGCCCGCTCACAGAGTGCCCGGGTGAAAACGACAACGCATGCATGTCGGGTGCCACTGTCTGCACCAGCACAGCAAGTTTTGAGCAAATATCTCCTTCCGTTCGGCCGCAATGGCAAGAAGCTTGTGCATCTTCACTGATAGTCGCGGTCAATGGGAAAAGGCGCTTATTTGCAATCTAGGTGTTTCTGCGTGCTGCGCCCGCCTAAAGAGTGCCCGGGTGAAAACGACAACGCAGGCATGTCGAGTGCCACTGTCTGCACCAGCACAGCAAGTTTTGAGCAAATATCTCCTTCCGTTCAGCCGCAATGGCAAGAAGCTTGTGCATCTTCTCTGTTCGTCGCGGTCAATGGGAAAAGGCGCTTATCTGCAATCTAGGTGTTTCTGCGTGCTGCGCCTGCCCAAAGAGTGCCCGGGTGAAAACGACAACGCAGGCATGTCGGGTGCCACTGTCTGCACTAGCATAGCAAGTTTTGAGCAAATATCTCCTTCCGTTCGACCGCAATGGCAAGAAGCTTGTGCATCTTCTCTGTTCGTCGCGGTCAATGGGAAAAGGCGCTTATCTGCAATCTAGGTGTTTCTGCGTGCTGCGCCCGCCCAAAGAGTGACCGGGTTAAAACGACAACGCAGGCATGTCGGGTGCCACTGTCTGCACCATCACAGCAAGTTTTGAGCAAATATCTCCTTCCGTTCGGCCTCAATGGCAAGAAGCTTGTGCATCCTCTC
The DNA here is from genome assembly GCF_029499605.1 of Hyla sarda. NCBI lineage: Eukaryota > Metazoa > Chordata > Amphibia > Anura > Hylidae > Hyla > Hyla sarda. Next base: position 67,765 of record NW_026610910.1, on the reverse strand, counting down.
TGTTCGTCGCGGTCAATGGGAAAAGACGCTTATCTGCAATCTAGGTGTTTCTGCGTGCTGCGCCCGCCCAAAGAGTGCCCGAGTGAAAACGACAACGCAGTCATGTCGGGTGCCACTGTCTGCACCATCACAGCAAGTTTTGAGCAAATATCTCCTTCCGTTCGGCCGCAATGGCAAGAAGCTTGTGCATCTTCTCTGTTCGTCGCGGTCAATGGGAAAAGACGCTTATCTGCAATCTAGGTGTTTCTGTGTGCTGCGCCCGCCCAAAGAGTGCCCGAGTGAAAACGACAACGCAGGCATGTCGGGTGCCACTGTCTGCACCAGCACAGCAAGTTTTGAGCAAATATCTCCTTCCGTTCGGCCGCAATGGCAAGAAGCTTGTGCATCTTCTCTGTTCGTCGCGGTCAATGGGAAAAGGCGCTTATCTGCAATCTAGGTGTTTCTGCGTGCTGCGCCCGCCCAAAGAGTGCCCGGGTGAAAACGACAACGCAGGCATGTCGGGTGCCACTGTCTGCACCAGCACAGCAAGTTTTGAGCAAATATCTCCTTCCGTTCGGCCGCAATGGCAAGAAACTTGTGCATCTTCTCTGTTCGTCGCGGTCAATGGGAAAAGGCGCTTATCTGCAATCTAGGTGTTTCTGCGTGCTGCGCCCGCCCACAGAGTGCCCGGGTGAAACCGACAACGCATGCATGTCGGGTGCCACTGTCTGCACCAGCACAGCAAGTTTTGAGCAAATATCTCCTTCCGTTCGGCCGCAATGGCAAGAAGCTTGTGCATCTTCACTGTTAGTCGCGGTCAATGGGAAACGGCGCTTATCTGCAATCTAGGTGTTTCTGCGTGCTGCGCCCGCCTAAAGAGTGCCCGGGTGAAAACGACAACGCAGGCATGTCGGGTGCCACTGTCTGCACCAGCACAGCAAGTTTTGAGCAAATATCTCCTCCCGTTCGGCCGCAATGGCAAGAAGCTTGTGCATCTTCTCTGTTCGTCGCGGTCAATGCGAAAAGACGCTTATCTGCAATCTAGGTGTTTCTGCGTGCTGCGCCCGCCCAAAGAGTGCCCGGGTGAAAACGACAACGCAAGCATGTCGGGTGCCACTGTCTGCTTCCGTTCGGCCGCAATGGCAAGAAGCTTGTGCATCTTCTCTGTTCGTCGCGGTCAATGGGAAAAGGCGCTTATCTGCAATCTAGGTGTTTCTGTGTGCTGCGCACGCCCAAAGAGTGCCCGAGTGAAAACGACAACGCAGTCATGTCGGGTGCCACTGTCTGCACCATCACAGCAAGTTTTGAGCAAATATCTCCTTCCGTTCGGCCGCAATGGCAAGAAGCTTGTGCATCTTCTCTGTTCGTCGCGGTCAATGGGAAAAGGCGCTTATCTGCAATCTAGGTGTTTCTGCATGCTGCGCCTGCCCAAAGAGTGCCCGGGTGAAAACGACAACGCAGGCATGTCGGGTGCCACTGTCTGCACCATCACAGCAAGTTTTGAGCAAATATCTCCTTCCGTTCGGCCGCAATGGCAAGAAGCTTGTGCATCTTCTCTGTTCGTCGCGGTCAATGGTAAAAGGCGCTTATCTGCAATCTAGGCGTTTCTGCGTGCTGCGCCCGCCCAAAGAGTGCCCGGGTGAAAACGACAACGCAGGCATGTCGGGTGCCAATGTCTGCACCAGCACAGCAAGTTTTGAGCAAATATCTCTTTCCGTTCGGCCGCAATGGCAAGAAGCTTGTGCATCTTCTCTGTTCGTCGCGGTCAATGGGAAAAGGCGCTTATCTGCAATCTAGGTGTTTCTGCGTGCTGCGCCCGCCCAAAGAGTGCCCGGGTGAAAACGACAACGCAGGCATGTCGGGTGCCACTGTCTGCACCAGCACAGCAAGTTTTGAGCAAATATCTCCTTCCGTTCGGCCGCAATGGCAAGAAACTTGTGCATCTTCTCTGTTCGTCGCGGTCAATGGGAAAAGGCGCTTATCTGCAATCTAGGTGTTTCTGCGTGCTGCGCCCGCCCACAGAGTGCCCGGGTGAAACCGACAACGCATGCATGTCGGGTGCCACTGTCTGCACCAGCACAGCAAGTTTTGAGCAAATATCTCCTTCCGTTCGGCCGCAATGGCAAGAAGCTTGTGCATCTTCACTGTTAGTCGCGGTCAATGGGAAACGGCGCTTATCTGCAATCTAGGTGTTTCTGCGTGCTGCGCCCGCCTAAAGAGTGCCCGGGTGAAAACGACAACGCAGGCATGTCGGGTGCCACTGTCTGCACCAGCACAGCAAGTTTTGAGCAAATATCTCCTCCCGTTCGGCCGCAATGGCAAGAAGCTTGTGCATCTTCTCTGTTCGTCGCGGTCAATGCGAAAAGGCGCTTATCTGCAATCTAGGTGTTTCTGCGTGCTGCGCCCGCCCAAAGAGTGCCCGGGTGAAAACGACAACGCAAGCATGTCGGGTGCCACTGTCTGCTTCCGTTCGGCCGCAATGGCAAGAAGCTTGTGCATCTTCTCTGTTCGTCGCGGTCAATGGGAAAAGGCGCTTATCTGCAATCTAGGTGTTTCTGTGTGCTGCGCACGCCCAAAGAGTGCCCGAGTGAAAACGACAACGCAGTCATGTCGGGTGCCACTGTCTGCACCATCACAGCAAGTTTTGAGCAAATATCTCCTTCCGTTCGGCCGCAATGGCAAGAAGCTTGTGCATCTTCTCTGTTCGTCGCGGTCAATGGGAAAAGGCGCTTATCTGCAATCTAGGTGTTTCTGCATGCTGCGCCTGCCCAAAGAGTGCCCGGGTGAAAACGACAACGCAGGCATGTCGGGTGCCACTGTCTGCACCATCACAGCAAGTTTTGAGCAAATATCTCCTTCCGTTCGGCCGCAATGGCAAGAAGCTTGTGCATCTTCTCTGTTCGTCGCGGTCAATGGTAAAAGGCGCTTATCTGCAATCTAGGCGTTTCTGCGTGCTGCGCCCGCCCAAAGAGTGCCCGGGTGAAAACGACAACGCAGGCATGTCGGGTGCCAATGTCTGCACCAGCACAGCAAGTTTTGAGCAAATATCTCTTTCCGTTCGGCCGCAATGGCAAGAAGCTTGTGCATCTTCTCTGTTCGTCGCGGTCAATGGGAAAAGGCGCTTATCTGCAATCTAGGTGTTTCTGCGTGCTGCGCCCGCCCAAAGAGTGCCCGGGTGAAAACGACAACGCAGGCATGTCGGGTGCCACTGTCTGCACCAGCACAGCAAGTTTTGAGCAAATATCTCCTTCCGTTCGGCCGCAATGGCAAGAAGCTTGTGCATCTTCTCTGTTCGTCGCGGTCAATGGGAAAAGGCGCTTATCTGCAATCTAGGTGTTTCTGCGAGCTGCGCCCGCCCAAAGAGTGCCTGGGTGAAATCGACAACGCAGGCATGTCGGGTGCCACTGTCTGCACCAGCACAGCAAGTTTTGAGCAAATATCTCCTTCCGTTCGGCCGCAATGGCAAGAAGCTTGTGCATCTTCTCTGTTCGTCGCGGTCAATGGGAAAAGGCGCTTATCTGCAATCTAGGTGTTTCTGCGTGCTGCGCCCGCCCAAAGAGTGCCCGGGTGAAAACGACAACGCAGGCATGTCGGGTGCCACTGTCTGCACCAGCACAGCATTTTTTAAGCAAATATCGCCTTCCGTTCGGCCGCAATGGCAAGAAGCTTGTGCATCTTCTCTGTTCGTCGCGGTCAATGGGAAAAGGCGCTTATCTTCAATCTAGGTGTTTCTGCGTGCTGCGCCCGCCCAAAGAGTGCCCGGGTGAAAACGACAACGCAGGCATGTCGGGTGCCACTGTCTGCACCAGCACAGCTAATTTTGAGCAAATATCTCCTTCCGTTCGGCCGCAATGGCAAGAAGCTTGTGCATCTTCTCTGTTCGTCGCGGTCAATGGTAAAAGGCGCTTATCTGCAATCTAGGCGTTTCTGCGTGCTGCGCCCGCCCAAAGAGTGCCCGGGTGAAAACGACAACGTAGGCATGTCGGGTGCCAATGTCTGCACCAGCACAGCAAGTTTTGAGCAAATATCTCTTTCCGTTCGGCCGCAATGGCAAGAAGCTTGTGCATCTTCTCTGTTCGTCGCGGTCAATGGGAAAAGGCGCTTATCTGCAATCTAGGTGTTTCTGCGTGCTGCGCCCGCCCAAAGAGTGCCCGGGTGAAAACGACAACGCATGCATGTCGGGTGCCACTGTCTGCACCAGCACAGCAAGTTTTGAGCAAATATCTCCTTCCGTTCGGCCGCAATGGCAAGAAGCTTGTGCATCTTCTCTGTTCGTCGCGGTCAATGGGAAAAGGCGCTTATCTGCAATCTAGGTGTTTCTGCGTGCTGCGCCCGCCCAAAGAGTGACCGGGTTAAAACGACAAAGCAGTCATGTCGGGTGCCACTGTCTGCACCAGCACAGCAATTTTTAAGCAAATATCTCCTTCCGTTCGGCCGCAATGGCAAGAAGCTTGTGCATCTTCTCTGTTCGTCGCGGTCAATGGGAAAAGGCGCTTATCTGCAATCTAGGTGTTTCTGCGAGCTGCGCCCGCCCAAAGAGTGCCTGGGTGAAATCGACAACGCAGGCATGTCGGGTGCCACTGTCTGCACCAGCACAGCAAGTTTTGAGCAAATATCTCCTTCCGTTCGGCCGCAATGGCAAGAAGCTTGTGCATCTTCTCTGTTCGTCGCGGTCAATGGGAAAAGGCGCTTATCTGCAATCTAGGTGTTTCTGCGTGCTGCGCCCGCACAAAGAGTGCCCGGGTGAAAACGACAACGCAGGCATGTCGGGTGCCACTGTCTGCACCAGCACAGCATTTTTTAAGCAAATATCGCCTTCCGTTCGGCCGCAATGGCAAGAAGCTTGTGCATCTTCTCTGTTCGTCGCGGTCAATGGGAAAAGGCGCTTATCTTCAATCTAGGTGTTTCTGCGTGCTGCGCCCGCCCAAAGAGTGCCCGGGTGAAAACGACAACGCAGGCATGTCGGGTGCCACTGTCTGCACCAGCACAGCTAATTTTGAGCAAATATCTCCTTCCGTTCGGCCGCAATGGCAAGAAGCTTGTGCATCTTCTCTGTTCGTCGCGGTCAATGGTAAAAGGCGCTTATCTGCAATCTAGGCGTTTCTGCGTGCTGCGCCCGCCCAAAGAGTGCCCGGGTGAAAACGACAACGCAGGCATGTCGGGTGCCAATGTCTGCACCAGCACAGCAAGTTTTGAGCAAATATCTCTTTCCGTTCGGCCGCAATGGCAAGAAGCTTGTGCATCTTCTCTGTTCGTCGCGGTCAATGGGAAAAGGCGCTTATCTGCAATCTAGGTGTTTCTGCGTGCTGCGCCCGCCCAAAGAGTGCCCGGGTGAAAACGACAACGCAGGCATGTCGGGTGCCACTGTCTGCACCAGCACAGCAAGTTTTGAGCAAATATCTCCTTCCGTTCGGCCGCAATGGCAAGAAGCTTGTGCATCTTCTCTGTTCGTCGCGGTCAATGCGAAAAGGCGCTTATCTGCAATCTAGGTGTTTCTGCGTGCTGCGCCCGCCCAACAGTGCCCGGGTGAAAACGACAACGCAAGCATGTCGGGTGCCACTGTCTGCTTCCGTTCGGCCGCAATGGCAAGAAGCTTGTGCATCTTCTCTGTTCGTCGCGGTGAATGGGAAAAGGCGCTTATCTGCAATCTAGGTGTTTCTGTGTGCTGCGCACGCCCAAAGAGCGCCCGAGTGAAAACGACAACGCAGTCATGTCGGGTGCCACTGTCTGCACCATCACAGCAAGTTTTGAGCAAATATCTCCTTCCGTTCGGCCGCAATGGCAAGAAGCTTGTGCATCTTCTCTGTTCGTCGCGGTCAATGGGAAAAGGCGCTTATCTGCAATCTAGGTGTTTCTGCGTGCTGCGCCCGCCCAAAGAGTGCCCGGGTGAAAACGACAACGCAGGCATGTCGGGTGCCACTGTCTGCACCAGCACAGCAAGTTTTGAGCAAATATCTCCTTCCGTTCGGCCGCAATGGCAAGAAGCTTGTGCATCTTCTCTGTTCGTCGCGGTCAATGGGAAAAGGCGCTTATCTGCAATCTAGGTGTTTCTGCGTGCTGCGCCCGCCCAAAGAGTGCCCGGGTGAAAACGACAACGCATGCATGTCGGGTGCCACTGTCTGCACCAGCACAGCAAGTTTTGAGCAAATATCTCCTTCCGTTCGGCCGCAATGGCAAGAAGCTTGTGCATCTTCTCTGTTCGTCGCGGTCAATGGGAAAAGGCGCTTATCTGCAATCTAGGTGTTTCTGCGTGCTGCGCCCGCCCAAAGAGTGACCGGGTTAAAACGACAACGCAGGCATGTCGGGTGCCACTGTCTGCACCAGCACAGCAATTTTTAAGCAAATATCTCCTTCCGTTCGGCCGCAATGGCAAGAAGCTTGTGCATCTTCTCTGTTCGTCGCGGTCAATGGGAAAAGGCGCTTATCTGCAATCTAGGTGTTTCTGCGAGCTGCGCCCGCCCAAAGAGTGCCTAGGTGAAATCGACAACGCAGGCATGTCGGGTGCCACTGTCTGCACCAGCACAGCAAGTTTTGAGCAAATATCTCCTTCCGTTCGGCCGCAATGGCAAGAAGCTTGTGCATCTTCTCTGTTTGTCGCGGTCAATGGGAAAAGGCGCTTATCTGCAATCTAGGTGTTTCTGCGTGCTGCGCCCGCCAAAAGAGTGCCCGGGTGAAAACGACAACGCAGGCATGTCGGGTGCCACTATCTGCACCAGCACAGCAAGTTTTGAGCAAATATCTCCTTCCGTTCGGCCGCAATGGCAAGAAGCTTGTGCATCTTCTCTGTTCGTCGCGGTCAATGGGAAGAGACGCTTATCTGCAATCTAGGTGTTTCTGCGTGCTGCGCCCGCCCAAAGAGTGCCCGGGTGAAAACGACAATGCAGGCATGTCGGGTGCCACTGTCTGCACCAGCACAGCAAGTTTTGAGCAAATATCTCCTTCCATTCGGCCGCAATGGCAAGAAGCTTGTGCATCTTCTCTGTTCGTCGCGGTCAATGGGAAAAGGCGCTTATCTGCAATCTAGGTGTTTCTGCGTGCTGCGCCCGCCCAAAGAGTGCCCGGGTGAAAACGACAACGCAGGCATGTCGGGTGCCACTGTCTGCACCAGCACAGCAAGTTTTGAGCAAATATCTCCTTCCGTTCGGCCGCAATGGCAAGAAGCTTGTGCATCTTCTCTGTTTGTCGCGGTCAATGGGAAAAGGCGCTTATCTGCAATCTAGGTGTTTCTGCGTGCTGCGCCCGCCCAATGAGTGCCCGGGTGAAAACGACAACGCAGGCATGTCGGGTGCCACTGTCTGCACCAGCACAGCAAGTTTTGAGCAAATATCTCCTTCCGTTCGGCCGCAATGGCAAGAAGCTTGTGCATCTTCTCTGTTCGTCGTGGTCAATGCGAAAAGGCGCTTATCTGCAATCTAGGTGTTTCTGCGTGCTGCGCCCGCCCAAAGAGTGCCCGGGTGAAAACGACAACGCAAGCATGTCGGGTGCCACTGTCTGCACCAGCAAGTTTTGAGCAAATATCTCCTTCCGTTCGGCCTCAATGGCAAGAAGCTTGTGCATCCTCTCTGTTCGTCGCGGTCAATGGGAAAAGGCGCTTATCTGCAATCTAGGTGTTTCTGCGTGCTGCGCCCGCCCAAAGAGTGCCCGGGTGAAAACGACAATGCAGGCATGTCGGGTGCCACTGTCTGCACCAGCACAGCAAGTTTTGAGCAAATATCTCCTTCCATTCGGCCGCAATGGCAAGAAGCTTGTGCATCTTCTCTGTTCGTCGCGGTCAATGGGAAAAGGCGCTTATCTGCAATCTAGGTGTTTCTGCGTGCTGCGCCCGCCCAAAGAGTGCCCGGGTGAAAACGACAACGCAGGCATGTCGGGTGCCACTGTCTGCACCAGCACAGCAAGTTTTGAGCAAATATCTCCTTCCGTTCGGCCGCAATGGCAAGAAGCTTGTGCATCTTCTCTGTTTGTCGCGGTCAATGGGAAAAGGCGCTTATCTGCAATCTAGGTGTTTCTGCGTGCTGCGCCCGCCAAAAGAGTGCCCGGGTGAAAACGACAACGCAGGCATGTCGGGTGCCACTGTCTGCACCAGCACAGCAAGTTTTGAGCAAATATCTCCTTCCGTTCGGCCGCAATGGCAAGAAGCTTGTGCATCTTCTCTGTTCGTCGCGGTCAATGGGAAAAGGCGCTTATCTGCAATCTAGGTGTTTCTGCGTGCTGCGCCCGCCCAAAGAGTGCCCGGGTGAAAACGACAACGCAAGCATGTCGGGTGCCACTGTCTGCTTCCGTTCGGCCGCAATGGCAAGAAGCTTGTGCATCTTCTCTGTTCGTCGCGGTCAATGGGAAAAGGCGCTTATCTGCAATCTAGGTGTTTCTGTGTGCTGCGCACGCCCAAAGAGTGCCCGAGTGAAAACGACAACGCAGTCATGTCGGGTGCCACTGTCTGCACCATCACAGCAAGTTTTGAGCAAATATCTCCTTCCGTTCGGCCGCAATGGCAAGAAGCTTGTGCATCTTCTCTGTTCGTCGCGGTCAATGGGAAAAGGCGCTTATCTGCAATCTAGGTGTTTCTGCATGCTGCGCCTGCCCAAAGAGTGCCCGGGTGAAAACGACAACGCAGGCATGTTGGGTGCCACTGTCTGCACCATCACAGCAAGTTTTGAGCAAATATCTCCTTCCGTTCGGCCGCAATGGCAAGAAGCTTGTGCATCTTCTCTGTTCGTCGCGGTCAATGGTAAAAGGCGCTTATCTGCAATCTAGGCGTTTCTGCATGCTGCGCCCGCCCAAAGAGTGCCCGGGTGAAAACGACAACGCAGGCATGTCGGGTGCCAATGTCTGCACCAGCACAGCAAGTTTTGAGCAAATATCTCTTTCCGTTCGGCCGCAATGGCAAGAAGCTTGTGCATCTTCTCTGTTCGTCGCGGTCAATGGGAAAAGGCGCTTATCTGCAATCTAGGTGTTTCTGCGTGCTGCGCCCGCCCAAAGAGTGCCCGGGTGAAAACGACAACGCAGGCATGTCGGGTGCCACTGTCTGCACCAGCACAGCAAGTTTTGAGCAAATATCTCCTTCCGTTCGGCCGCAATGGCAAGAAGCTTGTGCATCTTCTCTGTTCGTCGCGGTCAATGGGAAAAGGCGCTTATCTGCAATCTAGGTGTTTCTGCGAGCTGCGCCCGCCCAAAGAGTGCCTGGGTGAAAACGACAACGCAGGCATGTCGGGTGCCACTGTCTGCACCAGCACAGCAAGTTTTGAGCAAATATCTCCTTCCGTTCGGCCGCAATGGCAAGAAGCTTGTGCATCTTCTCTGTTCGTCGCGGTCAATGGGAAAAGGCGCTTATCTGCAATCTAGGTGTTTCTGCGTGCTGCGCCCGCCCAAAGAGTGCCCGGGTGAAAACGACAACGCAGGCATGTCGGGTGCCACTGTCTGCACCAGCACAGCAAGTTTTGAGCAAATATCTCCTTCCGTTCGGCCGCAATGGCAAGAAGCTTGTGCATCTTCTCTGTTCGTCGCGGTCAATGGGAAAAGGCGCTTATCTGCAATCTAGGTGTTTCTGCGTGCTGCGCCCGCCCAAAGAGTGCCCGGGTGAAAACGACAACGCAGGCATGTCGGGTGCCAATGTCTGCACCAGCACAGCAAGTTTTGAGCAAATATCTCCTTCCGTTCGGCCGCAATAGCAAGAAGCTTGTGCATCTTCTCTGTTCGTCGCGGTCAATGGGAAAAGGCGCTTATCTGCAATCTAGGTGTTTCTGCGTGCTGCGCCCGCCCAAAGAGTGCCTGGGTGAAAACGACAACGCAGGCATGTCGGGTGCCACTGTCTGCACCAGCACAGCAAGTTTTGAGCAAATATCTCCTTCCGTTCGGCCGCAATGGCAAGAAGCTTGTGCATCTTCTCTGTTCGTCGCGGTCAATGGGAAAAGGCGCTTATCTGCAATCTAGGTGTTTCTGCATGCTGCGCCTGCCCAAAGAGTGCCCGGGTGAAAACGACAACGCAGGCATGTTGGGTGCCACTGTCTGCACCATCACAGCAAGTTTTGAGCAAATATCTCCTTCCGTTCGGCCGCAATGGCAAGAAGCTTGTGCATCTTCTCTGTTCGTCGCGGTCAATGGTAAAAGGCGCTTATCTGCAATCTAGGCGTTTCTGCGTGCTGCGCCCGCCCAAAGAGTGCCCGGGTGAAAACGACAACGCAGGCATGTCGGGTGCCAATGTCTGCACCAGCACAGCAAGTTTTGAGCAAATATCTCTTTCCGTTCGGCCGCAATGGCAAGAAGCTTGTGCATCTTCTCTGTTCGTCGCGGTCAATGGGAAAAGGCGCTTATCTGCAATCTAGGTGTTTCTGCGTGCTGCGCCCGCCCAAAGAGTGCCCGGGTGAAAACGACAACGCAGGCATGTCGGGTGCCACTGTCTGCACCAGCACAGCAAGTTTTGAGCAAATATCTCCTTCCGTTCGGCCGCAATGGCAAGAAGCTTGTGCATCTTCTCTGTTCGTCGCGGTCAATGGGAAAAGGCGCTTATCTGCAATCTAGGTGTTTCTGCGAGCTGCGCCCGCCCAAAGAGTGCCTGGGTGAAAACGACAACGCAGGCATGTCGGGTGCCACTGTCTGCACCAGCACAGCAAGTTTTGAGCAAATATCTCCTTCCGTTCGGCCGCAATGGCAAGAAGCTTGTGCATCTTCTCTGTTCGTCGCGGTCAATGGGAAAAGGCGCTTATCTGCAATCTAGGTGTTTCTGCGTGCTGCGCCCGCCCAAAGAGTGCCCGGGTGAAAACGACAACGCAGGCATGTCGGGTGCCACTGTCTGCACCAGCACAGCAAGTTTTGAGCAAATATCTCCTTCCGTTCGGCCGCAATGGCAAGAAGCTTGTGCATCTTCTCTGTTCGTCGCGGTCAATGGGAAAAGGCGCTTATCTGCAATCTAGGTGTTTCTGCGTGCTGCGCCCGCCCAAAGAGTGCCTGGGTGAAAACGACAACGCAGGCATGTCGGGTGCCACTGTCTGCACCAGCACAGCAAGTTTTGAGCAAATATCTCCTTCCGTTCGGCCGCAATGGCAAGAAGCTTGTGCATCTTCTCTGTTCGTCGCGGTCAATGGGAAAAGGCGCTTATCTGCAATCTAGGTGTTTCTGCGTGCTGCGCCCGCCCAAAGAGTGACCGGGTTAAAACGACAAAGCAGGCATGTCGGTTGCCACTGTCTGCACCAGCACAGCAAGTTTTGAGCAAATACCTCCTTCCGTTCGGCCGCAATGGCATGAAGCTTGTGCATCTTCTCTGTTCGTCGCGGTCAATGGGAAAAGGAGCTTATCTGCAATCTAGGTGTTTCTGCGTGCTGCGCCCGCCCAAAGAGTGCCCGGGTGAAAACGACAATGCAGGCATGTCGGGTGCCACTGTCTGCACCAGCACAGCAAGTTTTGAGCAAATATCTCCTTCCGTTCGGCCGCAATGGCAAGAAGCTTGTGCATCTTCTCTGTTCGTCGCGGTCAATGGGAAAAGGCGCTTATCTGCAATCTAGGTGTTTCTGCGTGCTGCGCCCGCCCAAAGAGTGCCCGGGTGAAAACGACAACGCAGGCATGTCGGGTGCCAATGTCTGCACCAGCACAGCAAGTTTTGAGCAAATATCTCCTTCCGTTCGGCCGCAATGGCAAGAAGCTTGTGCATCTTCTCTGTTCGTCGCGGTCAATGGGAAAAGGCGCTTATCTGCAATCTAGGTGTTTCTGCGTGCTGCGCCCGCCCAAAGAGTGCCTGGGTTAAAACGACAACGCAGGCATGTCGGGTACCACTGTCTGCACCAGCACAGCAAGTTTTGAGCAAATATCTTCTTCCGTTCGGCCGCAATGGCAAGAAGCTTGTGCATCTTCTCTGTTCGTCGCGGTCAATGGGAAAAGGCGCTTATCTGCAATCTAGGTGTTTCTGCGTGCTGCGCCCGCCCAAAGAGTGACCGGGTTAAAACGACAACGCAGGCATGTCGGGTGCCACTGTCTGCACCAGCACAGCAAGTTTTGAGCAAATATCTCCTTCCGTTCGGCCGCAATGGCAAGAAGCTTGTGCATCTTCTCTGTTCGTCGTGGTCAATGGGAAAAGGCGCTTATCTTCAATCTAGGTGTTTCTGCGTGCTGCGCCCGCCCAAAGAGTGACCGGGTTAAAACGACAACGCAGGCATGTCGGGTGCCACTGTCTGCACCAGCACAGCAATTTTTAAGCAAATATCTCCCTCCGTTCGGCCGCAATGGCAAGAAGCTTGTGCATCTTCTCTGTTCGTCGTGGTCAATGGGAAAAGGCGCTTATCTGCAATCTAGGTGTTTCTGCGAGCTGCGCCCGCCCAAAGAGTGCCTGGGTGAAAACGACAACGCAGGCATGTCGGGTGCCACTGTCTGCACCAGCACAGCAAGTTTTGAGCAAATATCTCCTTCCGTTCGGCTGCAATGGCAAGAAGCTTGTGCATCTTCTCTGTTCGTCGCGGTCAATGGGAAAAGGCGCTTATCTGCAATCTAGGTGTTTCTGCGTGCTGCGCCCGCCCAAAGAGTGCCCGGGTGAAAACGACAACGCAGGCATGTCGGGTGCCACTGTCTGCACCAGCACAGCAAGTTTTGAGCAAATATCTCCTTCCGTTCGGCCGCAATGGCAAGAAGCTTGTGCATCTTCTCTGTTCGTCGCGGTCAATGGGAAAAGGCGCTTATCTGCAATCTAGGTGTTTCTGCGTGCTGCGCCCGCCTAAAGAGTGCCCGGGTGAAAACGACAACGCAGGCATGTCGGGTGCCACTGTCTGCACCAGCACAGCAAGTTTTGAGCAAATATCTCCTTCCGTTCGGCCGCAATGGCAAGAAGCTTGTGCATCTTCTCTGTTCGTCGCGGTCAATGGGAAAAGGCGCTTATCTGCAATCTAGGTGTTTCTGCGTGCTGCGCCCGCCCAAAGAGTGCCCGGGTGAAAATGACAACGCAGGCATGTCGGGTGCCACTGTCTGCACCAGCACAGCAAGTTTTGAGCAAATATCTCCTTCCGTTCGGCCGCAATGGCAAGAAGCTTGTGCATCTTCTCTGTTCGTCGCGGTCAATGGGAAAAGGCGCTTATCTGCAATCTAGGTGTTTCTGCGTGCTGCGCCCGCCCAAAGAGTGCCCGGGTGAAAACGACAACGCAGGCATGTCGAGTGCCACTGTCTGCACCAGCACAGCTAGTTTTGAGCAAATATCTCCTTCCGTTCAGCCGCAATGGCAAGAAGCTTGTGCATCTTCTCTGTTCGTCGCGGTCAATGGGAAAAGGCGCTTATCTGCAATCTAGGTGTTTCTGCGTGCTGCGCCTGCCCAAAGAGTGCCAGGGTGAAAACGACAACGCAGGCATGTCGGGTGCCACTGTCTGCACTAGCACAGCAAGTTTTGAGCAAATATCTCCTTCCGTTCGACCGCAATGGCAAGAAGCTTGTGCATCTTCTCTGTTCGTCGCGGTCAATGGGAAAAGGCGCTTATCTGCAATCTAGGTGTTTCTGCGTGCTGCGCCCGCCCAAAGAGTGCCTGGGTGAAAACGACAACGCAGGCATGTCGGGTGCCACTGTCTGCACCAGCACAGCAAGTTTTGAGCAAATATCTCCTTCCGTTCGGCCGCAATGGCAAGAAGCTTGTGCATCTTCTCTGTTCGTCGCGGTCAATGGGAAAAGGCGCTTATCTGCAATCTAGGTGTTTCTGCGTGCTGCGCCCGCCCAAAGAGTGACCGGGTTAAAACGACAACGCAGGCATGTCGGGTGCCAATGTCTGCACCAGCACAGCAAGTTTTGAGCAAATATCTCCCTCCGTTCGGCCGCAATGGCAAGAAGCTTGTGCATCTTCTCTGTTCGTCGTGGTCAATGGGAAAAGGCGCTTATCTGCAATCTAGGTGTTTCTGCGAGCTGCGCCCGCCCAAAGAGTGCCTGGGTGAAAACGACAACGCAGGCATGTCGGGTGCCACTGTCTGCACCAGCACAGCAAGTTTTGAGCAAATATCTCCTTCCGTTCGGCCGCAATGGCAAGAAGCTTGTGCATCTTCTCTGTTCGTCGCGGTCAATGGGAAAAGGCGCTTATCTGCAATCTAGGTGTTTCTGCGTGCTGCGCCCGCCCAAAGAGTGCCCGGGTGAAAACGACAACGCAGGCATGTCGGGTGCCACTGTCTGCACCAGCACAGCAAGTTTTGAGCAAATATCTCCTTCCGTTCGGCCGCAATGGCATGAAGCTTGTGCATCTTCTCTGTTCGTCGCGGTCAATGGGAAAAGGCGCTTATCTGCAATCTAGGTGTTTCTGCGTGCTGCGCCCGCCCAAAGAGTGACCGGGTTAAAACGACAACGCAGGCATGTCGGGTGCCAATGTCTGCACCAGCACAGCAAGTTTTGAGCAAATATCTCCCTCCGTTCGGCCGCAATGGCAAGAAGCTTGTGCATCTTCTCTGTTCGTCGTGGTCAATGGGAAAAGGCGCTTATCTGCAATCTAGGTGTTTCTGCGAGCTGCGCCCGCCCAAAGAGTGCCTGGGTGAAAACGACAACGCAGGCATGTGGGGTGCCACTGTCTGCACCAGCACAGCAAGTTTTGAGCAAATATCTCCTTCCGTTCGGCCGCAATGGCAAGAAGCTTGTGCATCTTCTCTGTTCGTCGCGGTCAATGGGAAAAGGCGCTTATCTGCAATCTAGGTGTTTCTGCGTGCTGCGCCCGCCCAAAGAGTGCCCGGGTGAAAACGACAACGCAGGCATGTCGGGTGCCACTGTCTGCACCAGCACAGCAAGTTTTGAGCAAATATCTCCTTCCGTTCGGCCGCAATGGCAAGAAGCTTGTGCATCTTCTCTGTTCGTCGCGGTCAATGGGAAAAGGCGCTTATCTGCAATCTAGGTGTTTCTGCGTGCTGCGCCCGCCCAAAGAGTGCCCGGGTGAAAACGACAACGCAGGCATGTCGGGTGCCAATGTCTGCACCAGCACAGCAAGTTTTGAGCAAATATCTCCTTCCGTTCGGCCGCAATGGCAAGAAGCTTGTGCATCTTCTCTGTTCGTCGCGGTCAATGGGAAAAGGCGCTTATCTGCAATCTAGGTGTTTCTGCGTGCTGCGCCCGCCCAAAGAGTGCCTGGGTGAAAACGACAACGCAGGCATGTCGGGTGCCACTGTCTGCACCAGCACAGCAAGTTTTGAGCAAATATCTCCTTCCGTTCGGCCGCAATGGCAAGAAGCTTGTGCATCTTCTCTGTTCGTCGCGGTCAATGGGAAAAGGCGCTTATCTGCAATCTAGGTGTTTCTGCGTGCTGCGCCCGCCCAAAGAGTGACCGGGTTAAAACGACAACGCAGGCATGTCGGTTGCCACTGTCTGCACCAGCACAGCAAGTTTTGAGCAAATACCTCCTTCCGTTCGGCCGCAATGGCATGAAGCTTGTGCATCTTCTCTGTTCGTCGCGGTCAATGGGAAAAGGAGCTTATCTGCAATCTAGGTGTTTCTGCGTGCTGCGCCTGCCCAAAGAGTGCCCGGGTGAAAACGACAATGCAGGCATGTCGGGTGCCACTGTCTGCACCAGCACAGCAAGTTTTGAGCAAATATCTCCTTCCGTTCGGCCGCAATGGCAAGAAGCTTGTGCATCTTCTCTGTTCGTCGCGGTCAATGGGAAAAGGCGCTTATCTTCAATCTAGGTGTTTCTGCGTGCTGCGCCCGCCCAAAGAGTGACCGGGTTAAAACGACAACGCAGTCATGTCGGGTGCCACTGTCTGCACCAGCACAGCAATTTTTAAGCAAATATCTCCCTCCGTTCGGCCGCAATGGCAAGAAGCTTGTGCATCTTCTCTGTTCGTCGTGGTCAATGGGAAAAGGCGCTTATCTGCAATCTAGGTGTTTCTGGGAGCTGCGCCCGCCCAAATAGTGCCTGGGTGAAAACGACAACGCAGTCATGTCGGGTGCCACTGTCTGCACCAGCACAGCAAGTTTTGAGCAAATATCTCCTTCCGTTCGGCCGCAATGGCAAGAAGCTTGTGCATCTTCTCTGTTCGTCGCGGTCAATGGGAAAAGGCGCTTATCTGCAATCTAGGTGTTTCTGCGTGCTGCGCCCGCCCAAAGAGTGCCCGGGTGAAAACGACAACGCAGGCATGTCGGGTGCCACTGTCTGCACCAGCACAGCAAGTTTTGAGCAAATATCTCCTTCCGTTCGGCCGCAATGGCAAGAAGCTTGTGCATCTTCTCTGTTCGTCGCGGTCAATGGGAAAAGGCGCTTATCTGCAATCTAGGTGTTTCTGCGTGCTGCGCCCGCTCACAGAGTGCCCGGGTGAAAACGACAACGCATGCATGTCGGGTGCCACTGTCTGCACCAGCACAGCAAGTTTTGAGCAAATATCTCCTTCCGTTCGGCCGCAATGGCAAGAAGCTTGTGCATCTTCACTGATAGTCGCGGTCAATGGGAAAAGGCGCTTATTTGCAATCTAGGTGTTTCTGCGTGCTGCGCCCGCCTAAAGAGTGCCCGGGTGAAAACGACAACGCAGGCATGTCGAGTGCCACTGTCTGCACCAGCACAGCAAGTTTTGAGCAAATATCTCCTTCCGTTCAGCCGCAATGGCAAGAAGCTTGTGCATCTTCTCTGTTCGTCGCGGTCAATGGGAAAAGGCGCTTATCTGCAATCTAGGTGTTTCTGCGTGCTGCGCCTGCCCAAAGAGTGCCCGGGTGAAAACGACAACGCAGGCATGTCGGGTGCCACTGTCTGCACTAGCATAGCAAGTTTTGAGCAAATATCTCCTTCCGTTCGACCGCAATGGCAAGAAGCTTGTGCATCTTCTCTGTTCGTCGCGGTCAATGGGAAAAGGCGCTTATCTGCAATCTAGGTGTTTCTGCGTGCTGCGCCCGCCCAAAGAGTGACCGGGTTAAAACGACAACGCAGGCATGTCGGGTGCCACTGTCTGCACCATCACAGCAAGTTTTGAGCAAATATCTCCTTCCGTTCGGCCTCAATGGCAAGAAGCTTGTGCATCCTCTCTGTTCGTCGCGGTCAAAGGGAAAAGACGCTTATCTGCAATCTAGGTGTTTCTGCGTGCTGCGCCCGCCCAAAGAGTGCCCGAGTGAAAACGACAACGCAGTCATGTCGGGTGCCACTGTCTGCACCATCACAGCAAGTTTTGAGCAAATATCTCCTTCCGTTCGGCCGCAATGGCAAGAAGCTTGTGCATCTTCTCTGTTCGTCGCGGTCAATGGGAAAAGACGCTTATCTGCAATCTAGGTGTTTCTGTGTGCTGCGCCCGCCCAAAGAGTGCCCGAGTGAAAACGACAACGCAGGCATGTCGGGTGCCACTGTCTGCACCAGCACAGCAAGTTTTGAGCAAATATCTCCTTCCGTTCGGCCGCAATGGCAAGAAGCTTGTGCATCTTCTCTGTTCGTCGCGGTCAATGGGAAAAGGCGCTTATCTGCAATCTAGGTGTTTCTGCGTGCTGCGCCCGCCCAAAGAGTGCCCGGGTGAAAACGACAACGCAGGCATGTCGGGTGCCACTGTCTGCACCAGCACAGCAAGTTTTGAGCAAATATCTCCTTCCGTTCGGCCGCAATGGCAAGAAACTTGTGCATCTTCTCTGTTCGTCGCGGTCAATGGGAAAAGGCGCTTATCTGCAATCTAGGTGTTTCTGCGTGCTGCGCCCGCCCACAGAGTGCCCGGGTGAAACCGACAACGCATGCATGTCGGGTGCCACTGTCTGCACCAGCACAGCAAGTTTTGAGCAAATATCTCCTTCCGTTCGGCCGCAATGGCAAGAAGCTTGTGCATCTTCACTGTTAGTCGCGGTCAATGGGAAACGGCGCTTATCTGCAATCTAGGTGTTTCTGCGTGCTGCGCCCGCCTAAAGCGTGCCCGGGTGAAAACGACAACGCAGGCATGTCGGGTGCCACTGTCTGCACCAGCACAGCAAGTTTTGAGCAAATATCTCCTCCCGTTCGGCCGCAATGGCAAGAAGCTTGTGCATCTTCTCTGTTCGTCGCGGTCAATGGGAAAAGGCGCTTATCTGCAATCTAGGTGTTTCTGCGTGCTGCGCCCGCCCAAAGAGTGCCCGGGTGAAAACGACAACGCAGGCATGTCGAGTGCCACTGTCTGCACCAGCACAGCTAGTTTTGAGCAAATATCTCCTTCCGTTCAGCCGCAATGGCAAGAAGCTTGTGCATCTTCTCTGTTCGTCGCGGTCAATGGGAAAAGGCGCTTATCTGCAATCTAGGTGTTTCTGCGTGCTGCGCCTGCCCAAAGAGTGCCCGGGTGAAAACGACAACGCAGGCATGTCGGGTGCCACTGTCTGCACTAGCATAGCAAGTTTTGAGCAAATATCTCCTTCCGTTCGACCGCAATGGCAAGAAGCTTGTGCATCTTCTCTGTTCGTCGCGGTCAATGGGAAAAGGCGCTTATCTGCAATCTAGGTGTTTCTGCGTGCTGCGCCCGCCCAAAGAGTGACCGGGTTAAAACGACAACGCAGGCATGTCGGGTGCCACTGTCTGCACCATCACAGCAAGTTTTGAGCAAATATCTCCTTCCGTTCGGCCTCAATGGCAAGAAGCTTGTGCATCCTCTCTGTTCGTCGCGGTCAATGGGAAAAGACGCTTATCTGCAATCTAGGTGTTTCTGCGTGCTGCGCCCGCCCAAAGAGTGCCCGAGTGAAAACGACAACGCAGTCATGTCGGGTGCCACTGTCTGCACCATCACAGCAAGTTTTGAGCAAATATCTCCTTCCGTTCGGCCGCAATGGCAAGAAGCTTGTGCATCTTCTCTGTTCGTCGCGGTCAATGGGAAAAGACGCTTATCTGCAATCTAGGTGTTTCTGTGTGCTGCGCCCGCCCAAAGAGTGCCCGAGTGAAAACGACAACGCAGGCATGTCGGGTGCCACTGTCTGCACCAGCACAGCAAGTTTTGAGCAAATATCTCCTTCCGTTCGGCCGCAATGGCAAGAAGCTTGTGCATCTTCTCTGTTCGTCGCGGTCAATGGGAAAAGGCGCTTATCTGCAATCTAGGTGTTTCTGCGTGCTGCGCCCGCCCAAAGAGTGCCCGGGTGAAAACGACAACGCAGGCATGTCGGGTGCCACTGTCTGCACCAGCACAGCAAGTTTTGAGCAAATATCTCCTCCCGTTCGGCCGCAATGGCAAGAAGCTTGTGCATCTTCTCTGTTCGTCGCGGTCAATGGGAAAAGGCGCTTATCTGCAATCTAGGTGTTTCTGCGTGCTGCGCCCGCCCAAAGAGTGCCCGGGTGAAAACGACAACGCAGGCATGTCGAGTGCCACTGTCTGCACCAGCACAGCTAGTTTTGAGCAAATATCTCCTTCCGTTCAGCCGCAATGGCAAGAAGCTTGTGCATCTTCTCTGTTCGTCGCTGTCAATGGGAAAAGGCGCTTATCTGCAATCTAGGTGTTTCTGCGTGCTGCGCCTGCCCAAAGAGTGCCCGGGTGAAAACGACAACGCAGGCATGTCGGGTGCCACTGTCTGCACTAGCACAGCAAGTTTTGAGCAAATATCTCCTTCCGTTCGACCGCAATGGCAAGAAGCTTGTGCATCTTCTCTGTTCGTCGCGGTCAATGGGAAAAGGCGCTTATCTGCAATCTAGGTGTTTCTGCGTGCTGCGCCCGCCCAAAGAGTGCCTGGGTGAAAACGACAACGCAGGCATGTCGGGTGCCACTGTCTGCACCAGCACAGCAAGTTTTGAGCAAATATCTCCTTCCGTTCGGCCACAATGGCAAGAAGCTTGTGCATCTTCTCTGTTCGTCGCGGTCAATGGGAAAAGGCGCTTATCTGCAATCTAGGTGTTTCTGCGTGCTGCGCCCGCCCAAAGAGTGACCGGGTTAAAACGACAACGCAGGCATGTCGGGTGCCAATGTCTGCACCAGCACAGCAAGTTTTGAGCAAATATCTCCCTCCGTTCGGCCGCAATGGCAAGAAGCTTGTGCATCTTCTCTGTTCGTCGTGGTCAATGGGAAAAGGCGCTTATCTGCAATCTAGGTGTTTCTGCGAGCTGCGCCCGCCCAAAGAGTGCCTGGGTGAAAACGACAACGCAGGCATGTCGGGTGCCACTGTCTGCACCAGCACAGCAAGTTTTGAGCAAATATCTCCTTCCGTTCGGCCGCAATGGCAAGAAGCTTGTGCATCTTCTCTGTTCGTCGCGGTCAATGGGAAAAGGCGCTTATCTGCAATCTAGGTGTTTCTGCGTGCTGCGCCCGCCCAAAGAGTGCCCGGGTGAAAACGACAACGCAGGCAAGTCGGGTGCCACTGTCTGCACCAGCACAGCAAGTTTTGAGCAAATATCTCCTTCCGTTCGGCCGCAATGGCAAGAAGCTTGTGCATCTTCTCTGTTCGTCGCGGTCAATGGGAAAAGGCGCTTATCTGCAATCTAGGTGTTTCTGCGTGCTGCGCCCGCCCAAAGAGTGCCCGGGTGAAAACGACAACGCAGGCATGTCGGGTGCCAATGTCTGCACCAGCACAGCAAGTTTTGAGCAAATATCTCCTTCCGTTCGGCCGCAATGGCAAGAAGCTTGTGCATCTTCTCTGTTCGTCGCGGTCAATGGGAAAAGGCGCTTATCTGCAATCTAGGTGTTTCTGCGTGCTGCGCCCGCCCAAAGAGTGCCTGGGTGAAAACGACAACGCAGGCATGTCGGGTGCCACTGTCTGCACCAGCACAGCAAGTTTTGAGCAAATATCTCCTTCCGTTCGGCCGCAATGGCAAGAAGCTTGTGCATCTTCTCTGTTCGTCGCGGTCAATGGGAAAAGGCGCTTATCTGCAATCTAGGTGTTTCTGCGTGCTGCGCCCGCCCAAAGAGTGACCGGGTTAAAACGACAAAGCAGGCATGTCGGTTGCCACTGTCTGCACCAGCACAGCAAGTTTTGAGCAAATACCTCCTTCCGTTCGGCCGCAATGGCATGAAGCTTGTGCATCTTCTCTGTTCGTCGCGGTCAATGGGAAAAGGAGCTTATCTGCAATCTAGGTGTTTCTGCGTGCTGCGCCCGCCCAAAGAGTGCCCGGGTGAAAACGACAATGCAGGCATGTCGGGTGCCACTGTCTGCACCAGCACAGCAAGTTTTGAGCAAATATCTCCTTCCGTTCGGCCGCAATGGCAAGAAGCTTGTGCATCTTCTCTGTTCGTCGCGGTCAATGGGAAAAGGCGCTTATCTGCAATCTAGGTGTTTCTGCGTGCTGCGCCCGCCCAAAGAGTGCCCGGGTGAAAACGACAACGCAGGCATGTCGGGTGCCACTGTCTGCACCAGCACAGCAAGTTTTGAGCAAATATCTCCTTCCGTTCGGCCGCAATGGCAAGAAACTTGTGCATCTTCTCTGTTCGTCGCGGTCAATGGGAAAAGGCGCTTATCTGCAATCTAGGTGTTTCTGCGTGCTGCGCCCGCCCACAGAGTGCCCGGGTGAAACCGACAACGCATGCATGTCGGGTGCCACTGTCTGCACCAGCACAGCAAGTTTTGAGCAAATATCTCCTTCCGTTCGGCCGCAATGGCAAGAAGCTTGTGCATCTTCACTGTTAGTCGCGGTCAATGGGAAACGGCGCTTATCTGCAATCTAGGTGTTTCTGCGTGCTGCGCCCGCCTAAAGAGTGCCCGGGTGAAAACGACAACGCAGGCATGTCGGGTGCCACTGTCTGCACCAGCACAGCAAGTTTTGAGCAAATATCTCCTCCCGTTCGGCCGCAATGGCAAGAAGCTTGTGCATCTTCTCTGTTCGTCGCGGTCAATGCGAAAAGACGCTTATCTGCAATCTAGGTGTTTCTGCGTGCTGCGCCCGCCCAAAGAGTGCCCGGGTGAAAACGACAACGCAAGCATGTCGGGTGCCACTGTCTGCTTCCGTTCGGCCGCAATGGCAAGAAGCTTGTGCATCTTCTCTGTTCGTCGCGGTCAATGGGAAAAGGCGCTTATCTGCAATCTAGGTGTTTCTGTGTGCTGCGCACGCCCAAAGAGTGCCCGAGTGAAAACGACAACGCAGTCATGTCGGGTGCCACTGTCTGCACCATCACAGCAAGTTTTGAGCAAATATCTCCTTCCGTTCGGCCGCAATGGCAAGAAGCTTGTGCATCTTCTCTGTTCGTCGCGGTCAATGGGAAAAGGCGCTTATCTGCAATCTAGGTGTTTCTGCATGCTGCGCCTGCCCAAAGAGTGCCCGGGTGAAAACGACAACGCAGGCATGTCGGGTGCCACTGTCTGCACCATCACAGCAAGTTTTGAGCAAATATCTCCTTCCGTTCGGCCGCAATGGCAAGAAGCTTGTGCATCTTCTCTGTTCGTCGCGGTCAATGGTAAAAGGCGCTTATCTGCAATCTAGGCGTTTCTGCGTGCTGCGCCCGCCCAAAGAGTGCCCGGGTGAAAACGACAACGCAGGCATGTCGGGTGCCAATGTCTGCACCAGCACAGCAAGTTTTGAGCAAATATCTCTTTCCGTTCGGCCGCAATGGCAAGAAGCCTGTGCATCTTCTCTGTTCGTCGCGGTCAATGGGAAAAGGCGCTTATCTGCAATCTAGGTGTTTCTGCGTGCTGCGCCCGCCCAAAGAGTGCCCGGGTGAAAACGACAACGCAGGCATGTCGGGTGCCACTGTCTGCACCAGCACAGCAAGTTTTGAGCAAATATCTCCTTCCGTTCGGCCGCAATGGCAAGAAACTTGTGCATCTTCTCTGTTCGTCGCGGTCAATGGGAAAAGGCGCTTATCTGCAATCTAGGTGTTTCTGCGTGCTGCGCCCGCCCACAGAGTGCCCGGGTGAAACCGACAACGCATGCATGTCGGGTGCCACTGTCTGCACCAGCACAGCAAGTTTTGAGCAAATATCTCCTTCCGTTCGGCCGCAATGGCAAGAAGCTTGTGCATCTTCACTGTTAGTCGCGGTCAATGGGAAACGGCGCTTATCTGCAATCTAGGTGTTTCTGCGTGCTGCGCCCGCCTAAAGAGTGCCCGGGTGAAAACGACAACGCAGGCATGTCGGGTGCCACTGTCTGCACCAGCACAGCAAGTTTTGAGCAAATATCTCCTCCCGTTCGGCCGCAATGGCAAGAAGCTTGTGCATCTTCTCTGTTCGTCGCGGTCAATGCGAAAAGGCGCTTATCTGCAATCTAGGTGTTTCTGCGTGCTGCGCCCGCCCAAAGAGTGCCCGGGTGAAAACGACAACGCAAGCATGTCGGGTGCCACTGTCTGCTTCCGTTCGGCCGCAATGGCAAGAAGCTTGTGCATCTTCTCTGTTCGTCGCGGTCAATGGGAAAAGGCGCTTATCTGCAATCTAGGTGTTTCTGTGTGCTGCGCACGCCCAAAGAGTGCCCGAGTGAAAACGACAACGCAGTCATGTCGGGTGCCACTGTCTGCACCATCACAGCAAGTTTTGAGCAAATATCTCCTTCCGTTCGGCCGCAATGGCAAGAAGCTTGTGCATCTTCTCTGTTCGTCGCGGTCAATGGGAAAAGGCGCTTATCTGCAATCTAGGTGTTTCTGCATGCTGCGCCTGCCCAAAGAGTGCCCGGGTGAAAACGACAACGCAGGCATGTCGGGTGCCACTGTCTGCACCATCACAGCAAGTTTTGAGCAAATATCTCCTTCCGTTCGGCCGCAATGGCAAGAAGCTTGTGCATCTTCTCTGTTCGTCGCGGTCAATGGTAAAAGGCGCTTATCTGCAATCTAGGCGTTTCTGCGTGCTGCGCCCGCCCAAAGAGTGCCCGGGTGAAAACGACAACGCAGGCATGTCGGGTGCCAATGTCTGCACCAGCACAGCAAGTTTTGAGCAAATATCTCTTTCCGTTCGGCCGCAATGGCAAGAAGCTTGTGCATCTTCTCTGTTCGTCGCGGTCAATGGGAAAAGGCGCTTATCTGCAATCTAGGTGTTTCTGCGTGCTGCGCCCGCCCAAAGAGTGCCCGGGTGAAAACGACAACGCAGGCATGTCGGGTGCCACTGTCTGCACCAGCACAGCAAGTTTTGAGCAAATATCTCCTTCCGTTCGGCCGCAATGGCAAGAAGCTTGTGCATCTTCTCTGTTCGTCGCGGTCAATGGGAAAAGGCGCTTATCTGCAATCTAGGTGTTTCTGCGAGCTGCGCCCGCCCAAAGAGTGCCTGGGTGAAATCGACAACGCAGGCATGTCGGGTGCCACTGTCTGCACCAGCACAGCAAGTTTTGAGCAAATATCTCCTTCCGTTCGGCCGCAATGGCAAGAAGCTTGTGCATCTTCTCTGTTCGTCGCGGTCAATGGGAAAAGGCGCTTATCTGCAATCTAGGTGTTTCTGCGTGCTGCGCCCGCCCAAAGAGTGCCCGGGTGAAAACGACAACGCAGGCATGTCGGGTGCCACTGTCTGCACCAGCACAGCATTTTTTAAGCAAATATCGCCTTCCGTTCGGCCGCAATGGCAAGAAGCTTGTGCATCTTCTCTGTTCGTCGCGGTCAATGGGAAAAGGCGCTTATCTTCAATCTAGGTGTTTCTGCGTGCTGCGCCCGCCCAAAGAGTGCCCGGGTGAAAACGACAACGCAGGCATGTCGGGTGCCACTGTCTGCACCAGCACAGCTAATTTTGAGCAAATATCTCCTTCCGTTCGGCCGCAATGGCAAGAAGCTTGTGCATCTTCTCTGTTCGTCGCGGTCAATGGTAAAAGGCGCTTATCTGCAATCTAGGCGTTTCTGCGTGCTGCGCCCGCCCAAAGAGTGCCCGGGTGAAAACGACAACGTAGGCATGTCGGGTGCCAATGTCTGCACCAGCACAGCAAGTTTTGAGCAAATATCTCTTTCCGTTCGGCCGCAATGGCAAGAAGCTTGTGCATCTTCTCTGTTCGTCGCGGTCAATGGGAAAAGGCGCTTATCTGCAATCTAGGTGTTTCTGCGTGCTGCGCCCGCCCAAAGAGTGCCCGGGTGAAAACGACAACGCAGGCATGTCGGGTGCCACTGTCTGCACCAGCACAGCAAGTTTTGAGCAAATATCTCCTCCCGTTCGGCCGCAATGGCAAGAAGCTTGTGCATCTTCTCTGTTCGTCGCGGTCAATGGGAAAAGGCGCTTATCTGCAATCTAGGTGTTTCTGCGTGCTGCGCCCGCCCAAAGAGTGCCCGGGTGAAAACGACAACGCAGGCATGTCGAGTGCCACTGTCTGCACCAGCACAGCTAGTTTTGAGCAAATATCTCCTTCCGTTCAGCCGCAATGGCAAGAAGCTTGTGCATCTTCTCTGTTCGTCGCTGTCAATGGGAAAAGGCGCTTATCTGCAATCTAGGTGTTTCTGCGTGCTGCGCCTGCCCAAAGAGTGCCCGGGTGAAAACGACAACGCAGGCATGTCGGGTGCCACTGTCTGCACTAGCACAGCAAGTTTTGAGCAAATATCTCCTTCCGTTCGACCGCAATGGCAAGAAGCTTGTGCATCTTCTCTGTTCGTCGCGGTCAATGGGAAAAGGCGCTTATCTGCAATCTAGGTGTTTCTGCGTGCTGCGCCCGCCCAAAGAGTGCCTGGGTGAAAACGACAACGCAGGCATGTCGGGTGCCACTGTCTGCACCAGCACAGCAAGTTTTGAGCAAATATCTCCTTCCGTTCGGCCACAATGGCAAGAAGCTTGTGCATCTTCTCTGTTCGTCGCGGTCAATGGGAAAAGGCGCTTATCTGCAATCTAGGTGTTTCTGCGTGCTGCGCCCGCCCAAAGAGTGACCGGGTTAAAACGACAACGCAGGCATGTCGGGTGCCAATGTCTGCACCAGCACAGCAAGTTTTGAGCAAATATCTCCCTCCGTTCGGCCGCAATGGCAAGAAGCTTGTGCATCTTCTCTGTTCGTCGTGGTCAATGGGAAAAGGCGCTTATCTGCAATCTAGGTGTTTCTGCGAGCTGCGCCCGCCCAAAGAGTGCCTGGGTGAAAACGACAACGCAGGCATGTCGGGTGCCACTGTCTGCACCAGCACAGCAAGTTTTGAGCAAATATCTCCTTCCGTTCGGCCGCAATGGCAAGAAGCTTGTGCATCTTCTCTGTTCGTCGCGGTCAATGGGAAAAGGCGCTTATCTGCAATCTAGGTGTTTCTGCGTGCTGCGCCCGCCCAAAGAGTGCCCGGGTGAAAACGACAACGCAGGCATGTCGGGTGCCACTGTCTGCACCAGCACAGCAAGTTTTGAGCAAATATCTCCTTCCGTTCGGCCGCAATGGCAAGAAGCTTGTGCATCTTCTCTGTTCGTCGCGGTCAATGGGAAAAGGCGCTTATCTGCAATCTAGGTGTTTCTGCGTGCTGCGCCCGCCCAAAGAGTGCCCGGGTGAAAACGACAACGCAGGCATGTCGGGTGCCAATGTCTGCACCAGCACAGCAAGTTTTGAGCAAATATCTCCTTCCGTTCGGCCGCAATGGCAAGAAGCTTGTGCATCTTCTCTGTTCGTCGCGGTCAATGGGAAAAGGCGCTTATCTGCAATCTAGGTGTTTCTGCGTGCTGCGCCCGCCCAAAGAGTGCCTGGGTGAAAACGACAACGCAGGCATGTCGGGTGCCACTGTCTGCACCAGCACAGCAAGTTTTGAGCAAATATCTCCTTCCGTTCGGCCGCAATGGCAAGAAGCTTGTGCATCTTCTCTGTTCGTCGCGGTCAATGGGAAAAGGCGCTTATCTGCAATCTAGGTGTTTCTGCGTGCTGCGCCCGCCCAAAGAGTGACCGGGTTAAAACGACAAAGCAGGCATGTCGGTTGCCACTGTCTGCACCAGCACAGCAAGTTTTGAGCAAATACCTCCTTCCGTTCGGCCGCAATGGCATGAAGCTTGTGCATCTTCTCTGTTCGTCGCGGTCAATGGGAAAAGGAGCTTATCTGCAATCTAGGTGTTTCTGCGTGCTGCGCCCGCCCAAAGAGTGCCCGGGTGAAAACGACAATGCAGGCATGTCGGGTGCCACTGTCTGCACCAGCACAGCAAGTTTTGAGCAAATATCTCCTTCCGTTCGGCCGCAATGGCAAGAAGCTTGTGCATCTTCTCTGTTCGTCGCGGTCAATGGGAAAAGGCGCTTATCTTCAATCTAGGTGTTTCTGCGTGCTGCGCCCGCCCAAAGAGTGACCGGGTTAAAACGACAACGCAGTCATGTCGGGTGCCACTGTCTGCACCAGCACAGCAATTTTTAAGCAAATATCTCCCTCCGTTCGGCCGCAATGGCAAGAAGCTTGTGCATCTTCTCTGTTCGTCGTGGTCAATGGGAAAAGGCGCTTATCTGCAATCTAGGTGTTTCTGGGAGCTGCGCCCGCCCAAATAGTGCCTGGGTGAAAACGACAACGCAGTCATGTCGGGTGCCACTGTCTGCACCAGCACAGCAAGTTTTGAGCAAATATCTCCTTCCGTTCGGCCGCAATGGCAAGAAGCTTGTGCATCTTCTCTGTTCGTCGCGGTCAATGGGAAAAGGCGCTTATCTGCAATCTAGGTGTTTCTGCGTGCTGCGCCCGCCCAAAGAGTGCCCGGGTGAAAACGACAACGCAGGCATGTCGGGTGCCACTGTCTGCACCAGCACAGCAAGTTTTGAGCAAATATCTCCTTCCGTTCGGCCGCAATGGCAAGAAGCTTGTGCATCTTCTCTGTTCGTCGCGGTCAATGGGAAAAGGCGCTTATCTGCAATCTAGGTGTTTCTGCGTGCTGCGCCCGCTCACAGAGTGCCCGGGTGAAAACGAC
This sequence comes from Hyla sarda, assembly GCF_029499605.1. Classification (NCBI taxonomy): domain Eukaryota; kingdom Metazoa; phylum Chordata; class Amphibia; order Anura; family Hylidae; genus Hyla; species Hyla sarda. The sequence continues at coordinate 40,234 of NW_026610910.1, read as the reverse complement.
AACGCATGCATGTCGGGTGCCACTGTCTGCACCAGCACAGCAAGTTTTGAGCAAATATCTCCTTCCGTTCGGCCGCAATGGCAAGAAGCTTGTGCATCTTCACTGATAGTCGCGGTCAATGGGAAAAGGCGCTTATTTGCAATCTAGGTGTTTCTGCGTGCTGCGCCCGCCTAAAGAGTGCCCGGGTGAAAACGACAACGCAGGCATGTCGAGTGCCACTGTCTGCACCAGCACAGCAAGTTTTGAGCAAATATCTCCTTCCGTTCAGCCGCAATGGCAAGAAGCTTGTGCATCTTCTCTGTTCGTCGCGGTCAATGGGAAAAGGCGCTTATCTGCAATCTAGGTGTTTCTGCGTGCTGCGCCTGCCCAAAGAGTGCCCGGGTGAAAACGACAACGCAGGCATGTCGGGTGCCACTGTCTGCACTAGCATAGCAAGTTTTGAGCAAATATCTCCTTCCGTTCGACCGCAATGGCAAGAAGCTTGTGCATCTTCTCTGTTCGTCGCGGTCAATGGGAAAAGGCGCTTATCTGCAATCTAGGTGTTTCTGCGTGCTGCGCCCGCCCAAAGAGTGACCGGGTTAAAACGACAACGCAGGCATGTCGGGTGCCACTGTCTGCACCATCACAGCAAGTTTTGAGCAAATATCTCCTTCCGTTCGGCCTCAATGGCAAGAAGCTTGTGCATCCTCTCTGTTCGTCGCGGTCAATGGGAAAAGACGCTTATCTGCAATCTAGGTGTTTCTGCGTGCTGCGCCCGCCCAAAGAGTGCCCGAGTGAAAACGACAACGCAGTCATGTCGGGTGCCACTGTCTGCACCATCACAGCAAGTTTTGAGCAAATATCTCCTTCCGTTCGGCCGCAATGGCAAGAAGCTTGTGCATCTTCTCTGTTCGTCGCGGTCAATGGGAAAAGACGCTTATCTGCAATCTAGGTGTTTCTGTGTGCTGCGCCCGCCCAAAGAGTGCCCGAGTGAAAACGACAACGCAGGCATGTCGGGTGCCACTGTCTGCACCAGCACAGCAAGTTTTGAGCAAATATCTCCTTCCGTTCGGCCGCAATGGCAAGAAGCTTGTGCATCTTCTCTGTTCGTCGCGGTCAATGGGAAAAGGCGCTTATCTGCAATCTAGGTGTTTCTGCGTGCTGCGCCCGCCCAAAGAGTGCCCGGGTGAAAACGACAACGCAGGCATGTCGGGTGCCACTGTCTGCACCAGCACAGCAAGTTTTGAGCAAATATCTCCTTCCGTTCGGCCGCAATGGCAAGAAACTTGTGCATCTTCTCTGTTCGTCGCGGTCAATGGGAAAAGGCGCTTATCTGCAATCTAGGTGTTTCTGCGTGCTGCGCCCGCCCACAGAGTGCCCGGGTGAAACCGACAACGCATGCATGTCGGGTGCCACTGTCTGCACCAGCACAGCAAGTTTTGAGCAAATATCTCCTTCCGTTCGGCCGCAATGGCAAGAAGCTTGTGCATCTTCACTGTTAGTCGCGGTCAATGGGAAACGGCGCTTATCTGCAATCTAGGTGTTTCTGCGTGCTGCGCCCGCCTAAAGAGTGCCCGGGTGAAAACGACAACGCAGGCATGTCGGGTGCCACTGTCTGCACCAGCACAGCAAGTTTTGAACAAATATCTCCTCCCGTTCGGCCGCAATGGCAAGAAGCTTGTGCATCTTCTCTGTTCGTCGCGGTCAATGCGAAAAGGCGCTTATCTGCAATCTAGGTGTTTCTGCGTGCTGCGCCCGCCCAAAGAGTGCCCGGGTGAAAACGACAACGCAAGCATGTCGGGTGCCACTGTCTGCTTCCGTTCGGCCGCAATGGCAAGAAGCTTGTGCATCTTCTCTGTTCGTCGCGGTCAATGGGAAAAGGCGCTTATCTGCAATCTAGGTGTTTCTGTGTGCTGCGCACGCCCAAAGAGTGCCCGAGTGAAAACGACAACGCAGTCATGTCGGGTGCCACTGTCTGCACCATCACAGCAAGTTTTGAGCAAATATCTCCTTCCGTTCGGCCGCAATGGCAAGAAGCTTGTGCATCTTCTCTGTTCGTCGCGGTCAATGGGAAAAGGCGCTTATCTGCAATCTAGGTGTTTCTGCATGCTGCGCCTGCCCAAAGAGTGCCCGGGTGAAAACGACAACGCAGGCATGTCGGGTGCCACTGTCTGCACCATCACAGCAAGTTTTGAGCAAATATCTCCTTCCGTTCGGCCGCAATGGCAAGAAGCTTGTGCATCTTCTCTGTTCGTCGCGGTCAATGGTAAAAGGCGCTTATCTGCAATCTAGGCGTTTCTGCGTGCTGCGCCCGCCCAAAGAGTGCCCGGGTGAAAACGACAACGCAGGCATGTCGGGTGCCAATGTCTGCACCAGCACAGCAAGTTTTGAGCAAATATCTCTTTCCGTTCGGCCGCAATGGCAAGAAGCTTGTGCATCTTCTCTGTTCGTCGCGGTCAATGGGAAAAGGCGCTTATCTGCAATCTAGGTGTTTCTGCGTGCTGCGCCCGCCCAAAGAGTGCCCGGGTGAAAACGACAACGCAGGCATGTCGGGTGCCACTGTCTGCACCAGCACAGCAAGTTTTGAGCAAATATCTCCTTCCGTTCGGCCGCAATGGCAAGAAACTTGTGCATCTTCTCTGTTCGTCGCGGTCAATGGGAAAAGGCGCTTATCTGCAATCTAGGTGTTTCTGCGTGCTGCGCCCGCCCACAGAGTGCCCGGGTGAAACCGACAACGCATGCATGTCGGGTGCCACTGTCTGCACCAGCACAGCAAGTTTTGAGCAAATATCTCCTTCCGTTCGGCCGCAATGGCAAGAAGCTTGTGCATCTTCACTGTTAGTCGCGGTCAATGGGAAACGGCGCTTATCTGCAATCTAGGTGTTTCTGCGTGCTGCGCCCGCCTAAAGAGTGCCCGGGTGAAAACGACAACGCAGGCATGTCGGGTGCCACTGTCTGCACCAGCACAGCAAGTTTTGAGCAAATATCTCCTCCCGTTCGGCCGCAATGGCAAGAAGCTTGTGCATCTTCTCTGTTCGTCGCGGTCAATGCGAAAAGGCGCTTATCTGCAATCTAGGTGTTTCTGCGTGCTGCGCCCGCCCAAAGAGTGCCCGGGTGAAAACGACAACGCAAGCATGTCGGGTGCCACTGTCTGCTTCCGTTCGGCCGCAATGGCAAGAAGCTTGTGCATCTTCTCTGTTCGTCGCGGTCAATGGGAAAAGGCGCTTATCTGCAATCTAGGTGTTTCTGTGTGCTGCGCACGCCCAAAGAGTGCCCGAGTGAAAACGACAACGCAGTCATGTCGGGTGCCACTGTCTGCACCATCACAGCAAGTTTTGAGCAAATATCTCCTTCCGTTCGGCCGCAATGGCAAGAAGCTTGTGCATCTTCTCTGTTCGTCGCGGTCAATGGGAAAAGGCGCTTATCTGCAATCTAGGTGTTTCTGCATGCTGCGCCTGCCCAAAGAGTGCCCGGGTGAAAACGACAACGCAGGCATGTCGGGTGCCACTGTCTGCACCATCACAGCAAGTTTTGAGCAAATATCTCCTTCCGTTCGGCCGCAATGGCAAGAAGCTTGTGCATCTTCTCTGTTCGTCGCGGTCAATGGTAAAAGGCGCTTATCTGCAATCTAGGCGTTTCTGCGTGCTGCGCCCGCCCAAAGAGTGCCCGGGTGAAAACGACAACGCAGGCATGTCGGGTGCCAATGTCTGCACCAGCACAGCAAGTTTTGAGCAAATATCTCTTTCCGTTCGGCCGCAATGGCAAGAAGCTTGTGCATCTTCTCTGTTCGTCGCGGTCAATGGGAAAAGGCGCTTATCTGCAATCTAGGTGTTTCTGCGTGCTGCGCCCGCCCAAAGAGTGCCCGGGTGAAAACGACAACGCAGGCATGTCGGGTGCCACTGTCTGCACCAGCACAGCAAGTTTTGAGCAAATATCTCCTTCCGTTCGGCCGCAATGGCAAGAAGCTTGTGCATCTTCTCTGTTCGTCGCGGTCAATGGGAAAAGGCGCTTATCTGCAATCTAGGTGTTTCTGCGAGCTGCGCCCGCCCAAAGAGTGCCTGGGTGAAATCGACAACGCAGGCATGTCGGGTGCCACTGTCTGCACCAGCACAGCAAGTTTTGAGCAAATATCTCCTTCCGTTCGGCCGCAATGGCAAGAAGCTTGTGCATCTTCTCTGTTCGTCGCGGTCAATGGGAAAAGGCGCTTATCTGCAATCTAGGTGTTTCTGCGTGCTGCGCCCGCCCAAAGAGTGCCCGGGTGAAAACGACAACGCAGGCATGTCGGGTGCCACTGTCTGCACCAGCACAGCATTTTTTAAGCAAATATCGCCTTCCGTTCGGCCGCAATGGCAAGAAGCTTGTGCATCTTCTCTGTTCGTCGCGGTCAATGGGAAAAGGCGCTTATCTTCAATCTAGGTGTTTCTGCGTGCTGCGCCCGCCCAAAGAGTGCCCGGGTGAAAACGACAACGCAGGCATGTCGGGTGCCACTGTCTGCACCAGCACAGCTAATTTTGAGCAAATATCTCCTTCCGTTCGGCCGCAATGGCAAGAAGCTTGTGCATCTTCTCTGTTCGTCGCGGTCAATGGTAAAAGGCGCTTATCTGCAATCTAGGCGTTTCTGCGTGCTGCGCCCGCCCAAAGAGTGCCCGGGTGAAAACGACAACGTAGGCATGTCGGGTGCCAATGTCTGCACCAGCACAGCAAGTTTTGAGCAAATATCTCTTTCCGTTCGGCCGCAATGGCAAGAAGCTTGTGCATCTTCTCTGTTCGTCGCGGTCAATGGGAAAAGGCGCTTATCTGCAATCTAGGTGTTTCTGCGTGCTGCGCCCGCCCAAAGAGTGCCCGGGTGAAAACGACAACGCATGCATGTCGGGTGCCACTGTCTGCACCAGCACAGCAAGTTTTGAGCAAATATCTCCTTCCGTTCGGCCGCAATGGCAAGAAGCTTGTGCATCTTCTCTGTTCGTCGCGGTCAATGGGAAAAGGCGCTTATCTGCAATCTAGGTGTTTCTGCGTGCTGCGCCCGCCCAAAGAGTGACCGGGTTAAAACGACAACGCAGTCATGTCGGGTGCCACTGTCTGCACCAGCACAGCAATTTTTAAGCAAATATCTCCTTCCGTTCGGCCGCAATGGCAAGAAGCTTGTGCATCTTCTCTGTTCGTCGCGGTCAATGGGAAAAGGCGCTTATCTGCAATCTAGGTGTTTCTGCGAGCTGCGCCCGCCCAAAGAGTGCCTGGGTGAAATCGACAACGCAGGCATGTCGGGTGCCACTGTCTGCACCAGCACAGCAAGTTTTGAGCAAATATCTCCTTCCGTTCGGCCGCAATGGCAAGAAGCTTGTGCATCTTCTCTGTTCGTCGCGGTCAATGGGAAAAGGCGCTTATCTGCAATCTAGGTGTTTCTGCGTGCTGCGCCCGCACAAAGAGTGCCCGGGTGAAAACGACAACGCAGGCATGTCGGGTGCCACTGTCTGCACCAGCACAGCATTTTTTAAGCAAATATCGCCTTCCGTTCGGCCGCAATGGCAAGAAGCTTGTGCATCTTCTCTGTTCGTCGCGGTCAATGGGAAAAGGCGCTTATCTTCAATCTAGGTGTTTCTGCGTGCTGCGCCCGCCCAAAGAGTGCCCGGGTGAAAACGACAACGCAGGCATGTCGGGTGCCACTGTCTGCACCAGCACAGCTAATTTTGAGCAAATATCTCCTTCCGTTCGGCCGCAATGGCAAGAAGCTTGTGCATCTTCTCTGTTCGTCGCGGTCAATGGTAAAAGGCGCTTATCTGCAATCTAGGCGTTTCTGCGTGCTGCGCCCGCCCAAAGAGTGCCCGGGTGAAAACGACAACGCAGGCATGTCGGGTGCCAATGTCTGCACCAGCACAGCAAGTTTTGAGCAAATATCTCTTTCCGTTCGGCCGCAATGGCAAGAAGCTTGTGCATCTTCTCTCTTCGTCGCGGTCAATGGGAAAAGGCGCTTATCTGCAATCTAGGTGTTTCTGCGTGCTGCGCCCGCCCAAAGAGTGCCCGGGTGAAAACGACAACGCAGGCATGTCGGGTGCCACTGTCTGCACCAGCACAGCAAGTTTTGAGCAAATATCTCCTTCCGTTCGGCCGCAATGGCAAGAAGCTTGTGCATCTTCTCTGTTCGTCGCGGTCAATGCGAAAAGGCGCTTATCTGCAATCTAGGTGTTTCTGCGTGCTGCGCCCGCCCAACAGTGCCCGGGTGAAAACGACAACGCAAGCATGTCGGGTGCCACTGTCTGCTTCCGTTCGGCCGCAATGGCAAGAAGCTTGTGCATCTTCTCTGTTCGTCGCGGTGAATGGGAAAAGGCGCTTATCTGCAATCTAGGTGTTTCTGTGTGCTGCGCACGCCCAAAGAGCGCCCGAGTGAAAACGACAACGCAGTCATGTCGGGTGCCACTGTCTGCACCATCACAGCAAGTTTTGAGCAAATATCTCCTTCCGTTCGGCCGCAATGGCAAGAAGCTTGTGCATCTTCTCTGTTCGTCGCGGTCAATGGGAAAAGGCGCTTATCTGCAATCTAGGTGTTTCTGCGTGCTGCGCCCGCCCAAAGAGTGCCCGGGTGAAAACGACAACGCAGGCATGTCGGGTGCCACTGTCTGCACCAGCACAGCAAGTTTTGAGCAAATATCTCCTTCCGTTCGGCCGCAATGGCAAGAAGCTTGTGCATCTTCTCTGTTCGTCGCGGTCAATGGGAAAAGGCGCTTATCTGCAATCTAGGTGTTTCTGCGTGCTGCGCCCGCCCAAAGAGTGCCCGGGTGAAAACGACAACGCATGCATGTCGGGTGCCACTGTCTGCACCAGCACAGCAAGTTTTGAGCAAATATCTCCTTCCGTTCGGCCGCAATGGCAAGAAGCTTGTGCATCTTCTCTGTTCGTCGCGGTCAATGGGAAAAGGCGCTTATCTGCAATCTAGGTGTTTCTGCGTGCTGCGCCCGCCCAAAGAGTGACCGGGTTAAAACGACAACGCAGGCATGTCGGGTGCCACTGTCTGCACCAGCACAGCAATTTTTAAGCAAATATCTCCTTCCGTTCGGCCGCAATGGCAAGAAGCTTGTGCATCTTCTCTGTTCGTCGCGGTCAATGGGAAAAGGCGCTTATCTGCAATCTAGGTGTTTCTGCGAGCTGCGCCCGCCCAAAGAGTGCCTGGGTGAAATCGACAACGCAGGCATGTCGGGTGCCACTGTCTGCACCAGCACAGCAAGTTTTGAGCAAATATCTCCTTCCGTTCGGCCGCAATGGCAAGAAGCTTGTGCATCTTCTCTGTTTGTCGCGGTCAATGGGAAAAGGCGCTTATCTGCAATCTAGGTGTTTCTGCGTGCTGCGCCCGCCAAAAGAGTGCCCGGGTGAAAACGACAACGCAGGCATGTCGGGTGCCACTATCTGCACCAGCACAGCAAGTTTTGAGCAAATATCTCCTTCCGTTCGGCCGCAATGGCAAGAAGCTTGTGCATCTTCTCTGTTCGTCGCGGTCAATGGGAAGAGACGCTTATCTGCAATCTAGGTGTTTCTGCGTGCTGCGCCCGCCCAAAGAGTGCCCGGGTGAAAACGACAATGCAGGCATGTCGGGTGCCACTGTCTGCACCAGCACAGCAAGTTTTGAGCAAATATCTCCTTCCATTCGGCCGCAATGGCAAGAAGCTTGTGCATCTTCTCTGTTCGTCGCGGTCAATGGGAAAAGGCGCTTATCTGCAATCTAGGTGTTTCTGCGTGCTGCGCCCGCCCAAAGAGTGCCCGGGTGAAAACGACAACGCAGGCATGTCGGGTGCCACTGTCTGCACCAGCACAGCAAGTTTTGAGCAAATATCTCCTTCCGTTCGGCCGCAATGGCAAGAAGCTTGTGCATCTTCTCTGTTTGTCGCGGTCAATGGGAAAAGGCGCTTATCTGCAATCTAGGTGTTTCTGCGTGCTGCGCCCGCCCAATGAGTGCCCGGGTGAAAACGACAACGCAGGCATGTCGGGTGCCACTGTCTGCACCAGCACAGCAAGTTTTGAGCAAATATCTCCTTCCGTTCGGCCGCAATGGCAAGAAGCTTGTGCATCTTCTCTGTTCGTCGTGGTCAATGCGAAAAGGCGCTTATCTGCAATCTAGGTGTTTCTGCGTGCTGCGCCCGCCCAAAGAGTGCCCGGGTGAAAACGACAACGCAAGCATGTCGGGTGCCACTGTCTGCACCAGCAAGTTTTGAGCAAATATCTCCTTCCGTTCGGCCTCAATGGCAAGAAGCTTGTGCATCCTCTCTGTTCGTCGCGGTCAATGGGAAAAGGCGCTTATCTGCAATCTAGGTGTTTCTGCGTGCTGCGCCCGCCCAAAGAGTGCCCGGGTGAAAACGACAATGCAGGCATGTCGGGTGCCACTGTCTGCACCAGCACAGCAAGTTTTGAGCAAATATCTCCTTCCATTCGGCCGCAATGGCAAGAAGCTTGTGCATCTTCTCTGTTCGTCGCGGTCAATGGGAAAAGGCGCTTATCTGCAATCTAGGTGTTTCTGCGTGCTGCGCCCGCCCAAAGAGTGCCCGGGTGAAAACGACAACGCAGGCATGTCGGGTGCCACTGTCTGCACCAGCACAGCAAGTTTTGAGCAAATATCTCCTTCCGTTCGGCCGCAATGGCAAGAAGCTTGTGCATCTTCTCTGTTTGTCGCGGTCAATGGGAAAAGGCGCTTATCTGCAATCTAGGTGTTTCTGCGTGCTGCGCCCGCCAAAAGAGTGCCCGGGTGAAAACGACAACGCAGGCATGTCGGGTGCCACTGTCTGCACCAGCACAGCAAGTTTTGAGCAAATATCTCCTTCCGTTCGGCCGCAATGGCAAGAAGCTTGTGCATCTTCTCTGTTCGTCGCGGTCAATGGGAAAAGGCGCTTATCTGCAATCTAGGTGTTTCTGCGTGCTGCGCCCGCCCAAAGAGTGCCCGGGTGAAAACGACAACGCAAGCATGTCGGGTGCCACTGTCTGCTTCCGTTCGGCCGCAATGGCAAGAAGCTTGTGCATCTTCTCTGTTCGTCGCGGTCAATGGGAAAAGGCGCTTATCTGCAATCTAGGTGTTTCTGTGTGCTGCGCACGCCCAAAGAGTGCCCGAGTGAAAACGACAACGCAGTCATGTCGGGTGCCACTGTCTGCACCATCACAGCAAGTTTTGAGCAAATATCTCCTTCCGTTCGGCCGCAATGGCAAGAAGCTTGTGCATCTTCTCTGTTCGTCGCGGTCAATGGGAAAAGGCGCTTATCTGCAATCTAGGTGTTTCTGCATGCTGCGCCTGCCCAAAGAGTGCCCGGGTGAAAACGACAACGCAGGCATGTTGGGTGCCACTGTCTGCACCATCACAGCAAGTTTTGAGCAAATATCTCCTTCCGTTCGGCCGCAATGGCAAGAAGCTTGTGCATCTTCTCTGTTCGTCGCGGTCAATGGTAAAAGGCGCTTATCTGCAATCTAGGCGTTTCTGCATGCTGCGCCCGCCCAAAGAGTGCCCGGGTGAAAACGACAACGCAGGCATGTCGGGTGCCAATGTCTGCACCAGCACAGCAAGTTTTGAGCAAATATCTCTTTCCGTTCGGCCGCAATGGCAAGAAGCTTGTGCATCTTCTCTGTTCGTCGCGGTCAATGGGAAAAGGCGCTTATCTGCAATCTAGGTGTTTCTGCGTGCTGCGCCCGCCCAAAGAGTGCCCGGGTGAAAACGACAACGCAGGCATGTCGGGTGCCACTGTCTGCACCAGCACAGCAAGTTTTGAGCAAATATCTCCTTCCGTTCGGCCGCAATGGCAAGAAGCTTGTGCATCTTCTCTGTTCGTCGCGGTCAATGGGAAAAGGCGCTTATCTGCAATCTAGGTGTTTCTGCGAGCTGCGCCCGCCCAAAGAGTGCCTGGGTGAAAACGACAACGCAGGCATGTCGGGTGCCACTGTCTGCACCAGCACAGCAAGTTTTGAGCAAATATCTCCTTCCGTTCGGCCGCAATGGCAAGAAGCTTGTGCATCTTCTCTGTTCGTCGCGGTCAATGGGAAAAGGCGCTTATCTGCAATCTAGGTGTTTCTGCGTGCTGCGCCCGCCCAAAGAGTGCCCGGGTGAAAACGACAACGCAGGCATGTCGGGTGCCACTGTCTGCACCAGCACAGCAAGTTTTGAGCAAATATCTCCTTCCGTTCGGCCGCAATGGCAAGAAGCTTGTGCATCTTCTCTGTTCGTCGCGGTCAATGGGAAAAGGCGCTTATCTGCAATCTAGGTGTTTCTGCGTGCTGCGCCCGCCCAAAGAGTGCCCGGGTGAAAACGACAACGCAGGCATGTCGGGTGCCAATGTCTGCACCAGCACAGCAAGTTTTGAGCAAATATCTCCTTCCGTTCGGCCGCAATAGCAAGAAGCTTGTGCATCTTCTCTGTTCGTCGCGGTCAATGGGAAAAGGCGCTTATCTGCAATCTAGGTGTTTCTGCGTGCTGCGCCCGCCCAAAGAGTGCCTGGGTGAAAACGACAACGCAGGCATGTCGGGTGCCACTGTCTGCACCAGCACAGCAAGTTTTGAGCAAATATCTCCTTCCGTTCGGCCGCAATGGCAAGAAGCTTGTGCATCTTCTCTGTTCGTCGCGGTCAATGGGAAAAGGCGCTTATCTGCAATCTAGGTGTTTCTGCATGCTGCGCCTGCCCAAAGAGTGCCCGGGTGAAAACGACAACGCAGGCATGTTGGGTGCCACTGTCTGCACCATCACAGCAAGTTTTGAGCAAATATCTCCTTCCGTTCGGCCGCAATGGCAAGAAGCTTGTGCATCTTCTCTGTTCGTCGCGGTCAATGGTAAAAGGCGCTTATCTGCAATCTAGGCGTTTCTGCGTGCTGCGCCCGCCCAAAGAGTGCCCGGGTGAAAACGACAACGCAGGCATGTCGGGTGCCAATGTCTGCACCAGCACAGCAAGTTTTGAGCAAATATCTCTTTCCGTTCGGCCGCAATGGCAAGAAGCTTGTGCATCTTCTCTGTTCGTCGCGGTCAATGGGAAAAGGCGCTTATCTGCAATCTAGGTGTTTCTGCGTGCTGCGCCCGCCCAAAGAGTGCCCGGGTGAAAACGACAACGCAGGCATGTCGGGTGCCACTGTCTGCACCAGCACAGCAAGTTTTGAGCAAATATCTCCTTCCGTTCGGCCGCAATGGCAAGAAGCTTGTGCATCTTCTCTGTTCGTCGCGGTCAATGGGAAAAGGCGCTTATCTGCAATCTAGGTGTTTCTGCGAGCTGCGCCCGCCCAAAGAGTGCCTGGGTGAAAACGACAACGCAGGCATGTCGGGTGCCACTGTCTGCACCAGCACAGCAAGTTTTGAGCAAATATCTCCTTCCGTTCGGCCGCAATGGCAAGAAGCTTGTGCATCTTCTCTGTTCGTCGCGGTCAATGGGAAAAGGCGCTTATCTGCAATCTAGGTGTTTCTGCGTGCTGCGCCCGCCCAAAGAGTGCCCGGGTGAAAACGACAACGCAGGCATGTCGGGTGCCACTGTCTGCACCAGCACAGCAAGTTTTGAGCAAATATCTCCTTCCGTTCGGCCGCAATGGCAAGAAGCTTGTGCATCTTCTCTGTTCGTCGCGGTCAATGGGAAAAGGCGCTTATCTGCAATCTAGGTGTTTCTGCGTGCTGCGCCCGCCCAAAGAGTGCCTGGGTGAAAACGACAACGCAGGCATGTCGGGTGCCACTGTCTGCACCAGCACAGCAAGTTTTGAGCAAATATCTCCTTCCGTTCGGCCGCAATGGCAAGAAGCTTGTGCATCTTCTCTGTTCGTCGCGGTCAATGGGAAAAGGCGCTTATCTGCAATCTAGGTGTTTCTGCGTGCTGCGCCCGCCCAAAGAGTGACCGGGTTAAAACGACAAAGCAGGCATGTCGGTTGCCACTGTCTGCACCAGCACAGCAAGTTTTGAGCAAATACCTCCTTCCGTTCGGCCGCAATGGCATGAAGCTTGTGCATCTTCTCTGTTCGTCGCGGTCAATGGGAAAAGGAGCTTATCTGCAATCTAGGTGTTTCTGCGTGCTGCGCCCGCCCAAAGAGTGCCCGGGTGAAAACGACAATGCAGGCATGTCGGGTGCCACTGTCTGCACCAGCACAGCAAGTTTTGAGCAAATATCTCCTTCCGTTCGGCCGCAATGGCAAGAAGCTTGTGCATCTTCTCTGTTCGTCGCGGTCAATGGGAAAAGGCGCTTATCTGCAATCTAGGTGTTTCTGCGTGCTGCGCCCGCCCAAAGAGTGCCCGGGTGAAAACGACAACGCAGGCATGTCGGGTGCCAATGTCTGCACCAGCACAGCAAGTTTTGAGCAAATATCTCCTTCCGTTCGGCCGCAATGGCAAGAAGCTTGTGCATCTTCTCTGTTCGTCGCGGTCAATGGGAAAAGGCGCTTATCTGCAATCTAGGTGTTTCTGCGTGCTGCGCCCGCCCAAAGAGTGCCTGGGTTAAAACGACAACGCAGGCATGTCGGGTACCACTGTCTGCACCAGCACAGCAAGTTTTGAGCAAATATCTTCTTCCGTTCGGCCGCAATGGCAAGAAGCTTGTGCATCTTCTCTGTTCGTCGCGGTCAATGGGAAAAGGCGCTTATCTGCAATCTAGGTGTTTCTGCGTGCTGCGCCCGCCCAAAGAGTGACCGGGTTAAAACGACAACGCAGGCATGTCGGGTGCCACTGTCTGCACCAGCACAGCAAGTTTTGAGCAAATATCTCCTTCCGTTCGGCCGCAATGGCAAGAAGCTTGTGCATCTTCTCTGTTCGTCGCGGTCAATGGGAAAAGGCGCTTATCTTCAATCTAGGTGTTTCTGCGTGCTGCGCCCGCCCAAAGAGTGACCGGGTTAAAACGACAACGCAGGCATGTCGGGTGCCACTGTCTGCACCAGCACAGCAATTTTTAAGCAAATATCTCCCTCCGTTCGGCCGCAATGGCAAGAAGCTTGTGCATCTTCTCTGTTCGTCGTGGTCAATGGGAAAAGGCGCTTATCTGCAATCTAGGTGTTTCTGCGAGCTGCGCCCGCCCAAAGAGTGCCTGGGTGAAAACGACAACGCAGGCATGTCGGGTGCCACTGTCTGCACCAGCACAGCAAGTTTTGAGCAAATATCTCCTTCCGTTCGGCTGCAATGGCAAGAAGCTTGTGCATCTTCTCTGTTCGTCGCGGTCAATGGGAAAAGGCGCTTATCTGCAATCTAGGTGTTTCTGCGTGCTGCGCCCGCCCAAAGAGTGCCCGGGTGAAAACGACAACGCAGGCATGTCGGGTGCCACTGTCTGCACCAGCACAGCAAGTTTTGAGCAAATATCTCCTTCCGTTCGGCCGCAATGGCAAGAAGCTTGTGCATCTTCTCTGTTCGTCGCGGTCAATGGGAAAAGGCGCTTATCTGCAATCTAGGTGTTTCTGCGTGCTGCGCCCGCCTAAAGAGTGCCCGGGTGAAAACGACAACGCAGGCATGTCGGGTGCCACTGTCTGCACCAGCACAGCAAGTTTTGAGCAAATATCTCCTTCCGTTCGGCCGCAATGGCAAGAAGCTTGTGCATCTTCTCTGTTCGTCGCGGTCAATGGGAAAAGGCGCTTATCTGCAATCTAGGTGTTTCTGCGTGCTGCGCCCGCCCAAAGAGTGCCCGGGTGAAAATGACAACGCAGGCATGTCGGGTGCCACTGTCTGCACCAGCACAGCAAGTTTTGAGCAAATATCTCCTTCCGTTCGGCCGCAATGGCAAGAAGCTTGTGCATCTTCTCTGTTCGTCGCGGTCAATGGGAAAAGGCGCTTATCTGCAATCTAGGTGTTTCTGCGTGCTGCGCCCGCCCAAAGAGTGCCCGGGTGAAAACGACAACGCAGGCATGTCGAGTGCCACTGTCTGCACCAGCACAGCTAGTTTTGAGCAAATATCTCCTTCCGTTCAGCCGCAATGGCAAGAAGCTTGTGCATCTTCTCTGTTCGTCGCGGTCAATGGGAAAAGGCGCTTATCTGCAATCTAGGTGTTTCTGCGTGCTGCGCCTGCCCAAAGAGTGCCCGGGTGAAAACGACAACGCAGGCATGTCGGGTGCCACTGTCTGCACTAGCACAGCAAGTTTTGAGCAAATATCTCCTTCCGTTCGACCGCAATGGCAAGAAGCTTGTGCATCTTCTCTGTTCGTCGCGGTCAATGGGAAAAGGCGCTTATCTGCAATCTAGGTGTTTCTGCGTGCTGCGCCCGCCCAAAGAGTGCCTGGGTGAAAACGACAACGCAGGCATGTCGGGTGCCACTGTCTGCACCAGCACAGCAAGTTTTGAGCAAATATCTCCTTCCGTTCGGCCGCAATGGCAAGAAGCTTGTGCATCTTCTCTGTTCGTCGCGGTCAATGGGAAAAGGCGCTTATCTGCAATCTAGGCGTTTCTGCGTGCTGCGCCCGCCCAAAGAGTGCCCGGGTGAAAACGACAACGCAGGCATGTCGGGTGCCAATGTCTGCACCAGCACAGCAAGTTTTGAGCAAATATCTCTTTCCGTTCGGCCGCAATGGCAAGAAGCTTGTGCATCTTCTCTCTTCGTCGCGGTCAATGGGAAAAGGCGCTTATCTGCAATCTAGGTGTTTCTGCGTGCTGCGCCCGCCCAAAGAGTGCCCGGGTGAAAACGACAACGCAGGCATGTCGGGTGCCACTGTCTGCACCAGCACAGCAAGTTTTGAGCAAATATCTCCTTCCGTTCGGCCGCAATGGCAAGAAGCTTGTGCATCTTCTCTGTTCGTCGCGGTCAATGCGAAAAGGCGCTTATCTGCAATCTAGGTGTTTCTGCGTGCTGCGCCCGCCCAACAGTGCCCGGGTGAAAACGACAACGCAAGCATGTCGGGTGCCACTGTCTGCTTCCGTTCGGCCGCAATGGCAAGAAGCTTGTGCATCTTCTCTGTTCGTCGCGGTGAATGGGAAAAGGCGCTTATCTGCAATCTAGGTGTTTCTGTGTGCTGCGCACGCCCAAAGAGCGCCCGAGTGAAAACGACAACGCAGTCATGTCGGGTGCCACTGTCTGCACCATCACAGCAAGTTTTGAGCAAATATCTCCTTCCGTTCGGCCGCAATGGCAAGAAGCTTGTGCATCTTCTCTGTTCGTCGCGGTCAATGGGAAAAGGCGCTTATCTGCAATCTAGGTGTTTCTGCGTGCTGCGCCCGCCCAAAGAGTGCCCGGGTGAAAACGACAACGCAGGCATGTCGGGTGCCACTGTCTGCACCAGCACAGCAAGTTTTGAGCAAATATCTCCTTCCGTTCGGCCGCAATGGCAAGAAGCTTGTGCATCTTCTCTGTTCGTCGCGGTCAATGGGAAAAGGCGCTTATCTGCAATCTAGGTGTTTCTGCGTGCTGCGCCCGCCCAAAGAGTGCCCGGGTGAAAACGACAACGCATGCATGTCGGGTGCCACTGTCTGCACCAGCACAGCAAGTTTTGAGCAAATATCTCCTTCCGTTCGGCCGCAATGGCAAGAAGCTTGTGCATCTTCTCTGTTCGTCGCGGTCAATGGGAAAAGGCGCTTATCTGCAATCTAGGTGTTTCTGCGTGCTGCGCCCGCCCAAAGAGTGACCGGGTTAAAACGACAACGCAGGCATGTCGGGTGCCACTGTCTGCACCAGCACAGCAATTTTTAAGCAAATATCTCCTTCCGTTCGGCCGCAATGGCAAGAAGCTTGTGCATCTTCTCTGTTCGTCGCGGTCAATGGGAAAAGGCGCTTATCTGCAATCTAGGTGTTTCTGCGAGCTGCGCCCGCCCAAAGAGTGCCTGGGTGAAATCGACAACGCAGGCATGTCGGGTGCCACTGTCTGCACCAGCACAGCAAGTTTTGAGCAAATATCTCCTTCCGTTCGGCCGCAATGGCAAGAAGCTTGTGCATCTTCTCTGTTTGTCGCGGTCAATGGGAAAAGGCGCTTATCTGCAATCTAGGTGTTTCTGCGTGCTGCGCCCGCCAAAAGAGTGCCCGGGTGAAAACGACAACGCAGGCATGTCGGGTGCCACTATCTGCACCAGCACAGCAAGTTTTGAGCAAATATCTCCTTCCGTTCGGCCGCAATGGCAAGAAGCTTGTGCATCTTCTCTGTTCGTCGCGGTCAATGGGAAGAGACGCTTATCTGCAATCTAGGTGTTTCTGCGTGCTGCGCCCGCCCAAAGAGTGCCCGGGTGAAAACGACAATGCAGGCATGTCGGGTGCCACTGTCTGCACCAGCACAGCAAGTTTTGAGCAAATATCTCCTTCCATTCGGCCGCAATGGCAAGAAGCTTGTGCATCTTCTCTGTTCGTCGCGGTCAATGGGAAAAGGCGCTTATCTGCAATCTAGGTGTTTCTGCGTGCTGCGCCCGCCCAAAGAGTGCCCGGGTGAAAACGACAACGCAGGCATGTCGGGTGCCACTGTCTGCACCAGCACAGCAAGTTTTGAGCAAATATCTCCTTCCGTTCGGCCGCAATGGCAAGAAGCTTGTGCATCTTCTCTGTTTGTCGCGGTCAATGGGAAAAGGCGCTTATCTGCAATCTAGGTGTTTCTGCGTGCTGCGCCCGCCCAATGAGTGCCCGGGTGAAAACGACAACGCAGGCATGTCGGGTGCCACTGTCTGCACCAGCACAGCAAGTTTTGAGCAAATATCTCCTTCCGTTCGGCCGCAATGGCAAGAAGCTTGTGCATCTTCTCTGTTCGTCGTGGTCAATGCGAAAAGGCGCTTATCTGCAATCTAGGTGTTTCTGCGTGCTGCGCCCGCCCAAAGAGTGCCCGGGTGAAAACGACAACGCAAGCATGTCGGGTGCCACTGTCTGCACCAGCAAGTTTTGAGCAAATATCTCCTTCCGTTCGGCCTCAATGGCAAGAAGCTTGTGCATCCTCTCTGTTCGTCGCGGTCAATGGGAAAAGGCGCTTATCTGCAATCTAGGTGTTTCTGCGTGCTGCGCCCGCCCAAAGAGTGCCCGGGTGAAAACGACAATGCAGGCATGTCGGGTGCCACTGTCTGCACCAGCACAGCAAGTTTTGAGCAAATATCTCCTTCCATTCGGCCGCAATGGCAAGAAGCTTGTGCATCTTCTCTGTTCGTCGCGGTCAATGGGAAAAGGCGCTTATCTGCAATCTAGGTGTTTCTGCGTGCTGCGCCCGCCCAAAGAGTGCCCGGGTGAAAACGACAACGCAGGCATGTCGGGTGCCACTGTCTGCACCAGCACAGCAAGTTTTGAGCAAATATCTCCTTCCGTTCGGCCGCAATGGCAAGAAGCTTGTGCATCTTCTCTGTTTGTCGCGGTCAATGGGAAAAGGCGCTTATCTGCAATCTAGGTGTTTCTGCGTGCTGCGCCCGCCAAAAGAGTGCCCGGGTGAAAACGACAACGCAGGCATGTCGGGTGCCACTGTCTGCACCAGCACAGCAAGTTTTGAGCAAATATCTCCTTCCGTTCGGCCGCAATGGCAAGAAGCTTGTGCATCTTCTCTGTTCGTCGCGGTCAATGGGAAAAGGCGCTTATCTGCAATCTAGGTGTTTCTGCGTGCTGCGCCCGCCCAAAGAGTGCCCGGGTGAAAACGACAACGCAAGCATGTCGGGTGCCACTGTCTGCTTCCGTTCGGCCGCAATGGCAAGAAGCTTGTGCATCTTCTCTGTTCGTCGCGGTCAATGGGAAAAGGCGCTTATCTGCAATCTAGGTGTTTCTGTGTGCTGCGCACGCCCAAAGAGTGCCCGAGTGAAAACGACAACGCAGTCATGTCGGGTGCCACTGTCTGCACCATCACAGCAAGTTTTGAGCAAATATCTCCTTCCGTTCGGCCGCAATGGCAAGAAGCTTGTGCATCTTCTCTGTTCGTCGCGGTCAATGGGAAAAGGCGCTTATCTGCAATCTAGGTGTTTCTGCATGCTGCGCCTGCCCAAAGAGTGCCCGGGTGAAAACGACAACGCAGGCATGTTGGGTGCCACTGTCTGCACCATCACAGCAAGTTTTGAGCAAATATCTCCTTCCGTTCGGCCGCAATGGCAAGAAGCTTGTGCATCTTCTCTGTTCGTCGCGGTCAATGGTAAAAGGCGCTTATCTGCAATCTAGGCGTTTCTGCATGCTGCGCCCGCCCAAAGAGTGCCCGGGTGAAAACGACAACGCAGGCATGTCGGGTGCCAATGTCTGCACCAGCACAGCAAGTTTTGAGCAAATATCTCTTTCCGTTCGGCCGCAATGGCAAGAAGCTTGTGCATCTTCTCTGTTCGTCGCGGTCAATGGGAAAAGGCGCTTATCTGCAATCTAGGTGTTTCTGCGTGCTGCGCCCGCCCAAAGAGTGCCCGGGTGAAAACGACAACGCAGGCATGTCGGGTGCCACTGTCTGCACCAGCACAGCAAGTTTTGAGCAAATATCTCCTTCCGTTCGGCCGCAATGGCAAGAAGCTTGTGCATCTTCTCTGTTCGTCGCGGTCAATGGGAAAAGGCGCTTATCTGCAATCTAGGTGTTTCTGCGAGCTGCGCCCGCCCAAAGAGTGCCTGGGTGAAAACGACAACGCAGGCATGTCGGGTGCCACTGTCTGCACCAGCACAGCAAGTTTTGAGCAAATATCTCCTTCCGTTCGGCCGCAATGGCAAGAAGCTTGTGCATCTTCTCTGTTCGTCGCGGTCAATGGGAAAAGGCGCTTATCTGCAATCTAGGTGTTTCTGCGTGCTGCGCCCGCCCAAAGAGTGCCCGGGTGAAAACGACAACGCAGGCATGTCGGGTGCCACTGTCTGCACCAGCACAGCAAGTTTTGAGCAAATATCTCCTTCCGTTCGGCCGCAATGGCAAGAAGCTTGTGCATCTTCTCTGTTCGTCGCGGTCAATGGGAAAAGGCGCTTATCTGCAATCTAGGTGTTTCTGCATGCTGCGCCTGCCCAAAGAGTGCCCGGGTGAAAACGACAACGCAGGCATGTTGGGTGCCACTGTCTGCACCATCACAGCAAGTTTTGAGCAAATATCTCCTTCCGTTCGGCCGCAATGGCAAGAAGCTTGTGCATCTTCTCTGTTCGTCGCGGTCAATGGTAAAAGGCGCTTATCTGCAATCTAGGCGTTTCTGCGTGCTGCGCCCGCCCAAAGAGTGCCCGGGTGAAAACGACAACGCAGGCATGTCGGGTGCCAATGTCTGCACCAGCACAGCAAGTTTTGAGCAAATATCTCTTTCCGTTCGGCCGCAATGGCAAGAAGCTTGTGCATCTTCTCTGTTCGTCGCGGTCAATGGGAAAAGGCGCTTATCTGCAATCTAGGTGTTTCTGCGTGCTGCGCCCGCCTAAAGAGTGCCCGGGTGAAAACGACAACGCAGGCATGTCGGGTGCCACTGTCTGCACCAGCACAGCAAGTTTTGAGCAAATATCTCCTTCCTTTCGGCCGCAATGGCAAGAAGCTTGTGCATCTTCTCTGTTCGTCGCGGTCAATGGGAAAAGGCGCTTATCTGCAATCTAGGTGTTTCTGCGAGCTGCGCCCGCCCAAAGAGTGCCTGGGTGAAAACGACAACGCAGGCATGTCGGGTGCCACTGTCTGCACCAGCACAGCAAGTTTTGAGCAAATATCTCCTTCCGTTCGGCCGCAATGGCAAGAAGCTTGTGCATCTTCTCTGTTCGTCGCGGTCAATGGGAAAAGGCGCTTATCTGCAATCTAGGTGTTTCTGCGTGCTGCGCCCGCCCAAAGAGTGCCCGGGTGAAAACGACAACGCAGGCATGTCGGGTGCCACTGTCTGCACCAGCACAGCAAGTTTTGAGCAAATATCTCCTTCCGTTCGGCCGCAATGGCAAGAAGCTTGTGCATCTTCTCTGTTCGTCGCGGTCAATGGGAAAAGGCGCTTATCTGCAATCTAGGTGTTTCTGCGTGCTGCGCCCGCCCAAAGAGTGCCTGGGTGAAAACGACAACGCAGGCATGTCGGGTGCCACTGTCTGCACCAGCACAGCAAGTTTTGAGCAAATATCTCCTTCCGTTCGGCCGCAATGGCAAGAAGCTTGTGCATCTTCTCTGTTCGTCGCGGTCAATGGGAAAAGGCGCTTATCTGCAATCTAGGTGTTTCTGCGTGCTGCGCCCGCCCAAAGAGTGACCGGGTTAAAACGACAAAGCAGGCATGTCGGTTGCCACTGTCTGCACCAGCACAGCAAGTTTTGAGCAAATACCTCCTTCCGTTCGGCCGCAATGGCATGAAGCTTGTGCATCTTCTCTGTTCGTCGCGGTCAATGGGAAAAGGAGCTTATCTGCAATCTAGGTGTTTCTGCGTGCTGCGCCCGCCCAAAGAGTGCCCGGGTGAAAACGACAATGCAGGCATGTCGGGTGCCACTGTCTGCACCAGCACAGCAAGTTTTGAGCAAATATCTCCTTCCGTTCGGCCGCAATGGCAAGAAGCTTGTGCATCTTCTCTGTTCGTCGCGGTCAATGGGAAAAGGCGCTTATCTGCAATCTAGGTGTTTCTGCGTGCTGCGCCCGCCCAAAGAGTGCCCGGGTGAAAACGACAACGCAGGCATGTCGGGTGCCAATGTCTGCACCAGCACAGCAAGTTTTGAGCAAATATCTCCTTCCGTTCGGCCGCAATGGCAAGAAGCTTGTGCATCTTCTCTGTTCGTCGCGGTCAATGGGAAAAGGCGCTTATCTGCAATCTAGGTGTTTCTGCGTGCTGCGCCCGCCCAAAGAGTGCCTGGGTTAAAACGACAACGCAGGCATGTCGGGTACCACTGTCTGCACCAGCACAGCAAGTTTTGAGCAAATATCTTCTTCCGTTCGGCCGCAATGGCAAGAAGCTTGTGCATCTTCTCTGTTCGTCGCGGTCAATGGGAAAAGGCGCTTATCTGCAATCTAGGTGTTTCTGCGTGCTGCGCCCGCCCAAAGAGTGACCGGGTTAAAACGACAACGCAGGCATGTCGGGTGCCACTGTCTGCACCAGCACAGCAAGTTTTGAGCAAATATCTCCTTCCGTTCGGCCGCAATGGCAAGAAGCTTGTGCATCTTCTCTGTTCGTCGCGGTCAATGGGAAAAGGCGCTTATCTTCAATCTAGGTGTTTCTGCGTGCTGCGCCCGCCCAAAGAGTGACCGGGTTAAAACGACAACGCAGGCATGTCGGGTGCCACTGTCTGCACCAGCACAGCAATTTTTAAGCAAATATCTCCCTCCGTTCGGCCGCAATGGCAAGAAGCTTGTGCATCTTCTCTGTTCGTCGTGGTCAATGGGAAAAGGCGCTTATCTGCAATCTAGGTGTTTCTGCGAGCTGCGCCCGCCCAAAGAGTGCCTGGGTGAAAACGACAACGCAGGCATGTCGGGTGCCACTGTCTGCACCAGCACAGCAAGTTTTGAGCAAATATCTCCTTCCGTTCGGCTGCAATGGCAAGAAGCTTGTGCATCTTCTCTGTTCGTCGCGGTCAATGGGAAAAGGCGCTTATCTGCAATCTAGGTGTTTCTGCGTGCTGCGCCCGCCCAAAGAGTGCCCGGGTGAAAACGACAACGCAGGCATGTCGGGTGCCACTGTCTGCACCAGCACAGCAAGTTTTGAGCAAATATCTCCTTCCGTTCGGCCGCAATGGCAAGAAGCTTGTGCATCTTCTCTGTTCGTCGCGGTCAATGGGAAAAGGCGCTTATCTGCAATCTAGGTGTTTCTGCGTGCTGCGCCCGCCTAAAGAGTGCCCGGGTGAAAACGACAACGCAGGCATGTCGGGTGCCACTGTCTGCACCAGCACAGCAAGTTTTGAGCAAATATCTCCTTCCGTTCGGCCGCAATGGCAAGAAGCTTGTGCATCTTCTCTGTTCGTCGCGGTCAATGGGAAAAGGCGCTTATCTGCAATCTAGGTGTTTCTGCGTGCTGCGCCTGCCCAAAGAGTGCCCGGGTGAAAACGACAACGCAGGCATGTCGGGTGCCACTGTCTGCACTAGCACAGCAAGTTTTGAGCAAATATCTCCTTCCGTTCGACCGCAATGGCAAGAAGCTTGTGCATCTTCTCTGTTCGTCGCGGTCAATGGGAAAAGGCGCTTATCTGCAATCTAGGTGTTTCTGCGTGCTGCGCCCGCCCAAAGAGTGCCTGGGTGAAAACGACAACGCAGGCATGTCGGGTGCCACTGTCTGCACCAGCACAGCAAGTTTTGAGCAAATATCTCCTTCCGTTCGGCCGCAATGGCAAGAAGCTTGTGCATCTTCTCTGTTCGTCGCGGTCAATGGGAAAAGGCGCTTATCTGCAATCTAGGTGTTTCTGCGTGCTGCGCCCGCCCAAAGAGTGACCGGGTTAAAACGACAACGCAGGCATGTCGGGTGCCAATGTCTGCACCAGCACAGCAAGTTTTGAGCAAATATCTCCCTCCGTTCGGCCGCAATGGCAAGAAGCTTGTGCATCTTCTCTGTTCGTCGTGGTCAATGGGAAAAGGCGCTTATCTGCAATCTAGGTGTTTCTGCGAGCTGCGCCCGCCCAAAGAGTGCCTGGGTGAAAACGACAACGCAGGCATGTCGGGTGCCACTGTCTGCACCAGCACAGCAAGTTTTGAGCAAATATCTCCTTCCGTTCGGCCGCAATGGCAAGAAGCTTGTGCATCTTCTCTGTTCGTCGCGGTCAATGGGAAAAGGCGCTTATCTGCAATCTAGGTGTTTCTGCGTGCTGCGCCCGCCCAAAGAGTGCCCGGGTGAAAACGACAACGCAGGCATGTCGGGTGCCACTGTCTGCACCAGCACAGCAAGTTTTGAGCAAATATCTCCTTCCGTTCGGCCGCAATGGCATGAAGCTTGTGCATCTTCTCTGTTCGTCGCGGTCAATGGGAAAAGGCGCTTATCTGCAATCTAGGTGTTTCTGCGTGCTGCGCCCGCCCAAAGAGTGACCGGGTTAAAACGACAACGCAGGCATGTCGGGTGCCAATGTCTGCACCAGCACAGCAAGTTTTGAGCAAATATCTCCCTCCGTTCGGCCGCAATGGCAAGAAGCTTGTGCATCTTCTCTGTTCGTCGTGGTCAATGGGAAAAGGCGCTTATCTGCAATCTAGGTGTTTCTGCGAGCTGCGCCCGCCCAAAGAGTGCCTGGGTGAAAACGACAACGCAGGCATGTCGGGTGCCACTGTCTGCACCAGCACAGCAAGTTTTGAGCAAATATCTCCTTCCGTTCGGCCGCAATGGCAAGAAGCTTGTGCATCTTCTCTGTTCGTCGCGGTCAATGGGAAAAGGCGCTTATCTGCAATCTAGGTGTTTCTGCGTGCTGCGCCCGCCCAAAGAGTGCCCGGGTGAAAACGACAACGCAGGCATGTCGGGTGCCACTGTCTGCACCAGCACAGCAAGTTTTGAGCAAATATCTCCTTCCGTTCGGCCGCAATGGCAAGAAGCTTGTGCATCTTCTCTGTTCGTCGCGGTCAATGGGAAAAGGCGCTTATCTGCAATCTAGGTGTTTCTGCGTGCTGCGCCCGCCCAAAGAGTGCCCGGGTGAAAACGACAACGCAGGCATGTCGGGTGCCAATGTCTGCACCAGCACAGCAAGTTTTGAGCAAATATCTCCTTCCGTTCGGCCGCAATGGCAAGAAGCTTGTGCATCTTCTCTGTTCGTCGCGGTCAATGGGAAAAGGCGCTTATCTGCAATCTAGGTGTTTCTGCGTGCTGCGCCCGCCCAAAGAGTGCCTGGGTGAAAACGACAACGCAGGCATGTCGGGTGCCACTGTCTGCACCAGCACAGCAAGTTTTGAGCAAATATCTCCTTCCGTTCGGCCGCAATGGCAAGAAGCTTGTGCATCTTCTCTGTTCGTCGCGGTCAATGGGAAAAGGCGCTTATCTGCAATCTAGGTGTTTCTGCGAGCTGCGCCCGCCCAAAGAGTGCCTGGGTGAAAACGACAACGCAGGCATGTCGGGTGCCACTGTCTGCACCAGCACAGCAAGTTTTGAGCAAATATCTCCTTCCGTTCGGCCGCAATGGCAAGAAGCTTGTGCATCTTCTCTGTTCGTCGCGGTCAATGGGAAAAGGCGCTTATCTGCAATCTAGGTGTTTCTGCGTGCTGCGCCCGCCCAAAGAGTGCCCGGGTGAAAACGACAACGCAGGCATGTCGGGTGCCACTGTCTGCACCAGCACAGCAAGTTTTGAGCAAATATCTCCTTCCGTTCGGCCGCAATGGCAAGAAGCTTGTGCATCTTCTCTGTTCGTCGCGGTCAATGGGAATAGGCGCTTATCTGCAATCTAGGTGTTTCTGCGTGCTGCGCCCGCCCAAAGAGTGCCCGGGTGAAAACGACAACGCAGGCATGTCAGGTGCCAATGTCTGCACCAGCACAGCAAGTTTTGAGCAAATATCTCCTTCCGTTCGGCCGCAATAGCAAGAAGCTTGTGCATCTTCTCTGTTCGTCGCGGTCAATGGGAAAAGGCGCTTATCTGCAATCTAGGTGTTTCTGCGTGCTGCGCCCGCCCAAAGAGTGCCTGGGTGAAAACGACAACGCAGGCATGTCGGGTGCCACTGTCTGCACCAGCACAGCAAGTTTTGAGCAAATATCTCCTTCCGTTCGGCCGCAATGGCAAGAAGCTTGTGCATCTTCTCTGTTCGTCGCGGTCAATGGGAAAAGGCGCTTATCTGCAATCTAGGTGTTTCTGCATGCTGCGCCTGCCCAAAGAGTGCCCGGGTGAAAACGACAACGCAGGCATGTTGGGTGCCACTGTCTGCACCATCACAGCAAGTTTTGAGCAAATATCTCCTTCCGTTCGGCCGCAATGGCAAGAAGCTTGTGCATCTTCTCTGTTCGTCGCGGTCAATGGTAAAAGGCGCTTATCTGCAATCTAGGCGTTTCTGCGTGCTGCGCCCGCCCAAAGAGTGCCCGGGTGAAAACGACAACGCAGGCATGTCGGGTGCCAATGTCTGCACCAGCACAGCAAGTTTTGAGCAAATATCTCTTTCCGTTCGGCCGCAATGGCAAGAAGCTTGTGCATCTTCTCTGTTCGTCGCGGTCAATGGGAAAAGGCGCTTATCTGCAATCTAGGTGTTTCTGCGTGCTGCGCCCGCCCAAAGAGTGCCCGGGTGAAAACGACAACGCAGGCATGTCGGGTGCCACTGTCTGCACCAGCACAGCAAGTTTTGAGCAAATATCTCCTTCCGTTCGGCCGCAATGGCAAGAAGCTTGTGCATCTTCTCTGTTCGTCGCGGTCAATGGGAAAAGGCGCTTATCTGCAATCTAGGTGTTTCTGCGAGCTGCGCCCGCCCAAAGAGTGCCTGGGTGAAAACGACAACGCAGGCATGTCGGGTGCCACTGTCTGCACCAGCACAGCAAGTTTTGAGCAAATATCTCCTTCCGTTCGGCCGCAATGGCAAGAAGCTTGTGCATCTTCTCTGTTCGTCGCGGTCAATGGGAAAAGGCGCTTATCTGCAATCTAGGTGTTTCTGCGTGCTGCGCCCGCCCAAAGAGTGCCCGGGTGAAAACGACAACGCAGGCATGTCGGGTGCCACTGTCTGCACCAGCACAGCAAGTTTTGAGCAAATATCTCCTTCCGTTCGGCCGCAATGGCAAGAAGCTTGTGCATCTTCTCTGTTCGTCGCGGTCAATGGGAAAAGGCGCTTATCTGCAATCTAGGTGTTTCTGCGTGCTGCGCCCGCCCAAAGAGTGCCTGGGTGAAAACGACAACGCAGGCATGTCGGGTGCCACTGTCTGCACCAGCACAGCAAGTTTTGAGCAAATATCTCCTTCCGTTCGGCCGCAATGGCAAGAAGCTTGTGCATCTTCTCTGTTCGTCGCGGTCAATGGGAAAAGGCGCTTATCTGCAATCTAGGTGTTTCTGCGTGCTGCGCCCGCCCAAAGAGTGACCGGGTTAAAACGACAAAGCAGGCATGTCGGTTGCCACTGTCTGCACCAGCACAGCAAGTTTTGAGCAAATACCTCCTTCCGTTCGGCCGCAATGGCATGAAGCTTGTGCATCTTCTCTGTTCGTCGCGGTCAATGGGAAAAGGAGCTTATCTGCAATCTAGGTGTTTCTGCGTGCTGCGCCCGCCCAAAGAGTGCCCGGGTGAAAACGACAATGCAGGCATGTCGGGTGCCACTGTCTGCACCAGCACAGCAAGTTTTGAGCAAATATCTCCTTCCGTTCGGCCGCAATGGCAAGAAGCTTGTGCATCTTCTCTGTTCGTCGCGGTCAATGGGAAAAGGCGCTTATCTGCAATCTAGGTGTTTCTGCGTGCTGCGCCCGCCCAAAGAGTGCCCGGGTGAAAACGACAACGCAGGCATGTCGGGTGCCAATGTCTGCACCAGCACAGCAAGTTTTGAGCAAATATCTCCTTCCGTTCGGCCGCAATGGCAAGAAGCTTGTGCATCTTCTCTGTTCGTCGCGGTCAATGGGAAAAGGCGCTTATCTGCAATCTAGGTGTTTCTGCGTGCTGCGCCCGCCCAAAGAGTGCCTGGGTTAAAACGACAACGCAGGCATGTCGGGTACCACTGTCTGCACCAGCACAGCAAGTTTTGAGCAAATATCTTCTTCCGTTCGGCCGCAATGGCAAGAAGCTTGTGCATCTTCTCTGTTCGTCGCGGTCAATGGGAAAAGGCGCTTATCTGCAATCTAGGTGTTTCTGCGTGCTGCGCCCGCCCAAAGAGTGACCGGGTTAAAACGACAACGCAGGCATGTCGGGTGCCACTGTCTGCACCAGCACAGCAAGTTTTGAGCAAATATCTCCTTCCGTTCGGCCGCAATGGCAAGAAGCTTGTGCATCTTCTCTGTTCGTCGCGGTCAATGGGAAAAGGCGCTTATCTTCAATCTAGGTGTTTCTGCGTGCTGCGCCCGCCCAAAGAGTGACCGGGTTAAAACGACAACGCAGGCATGTCGGGTGCCACTGTCTGCACCAGCACAGCAATTTTTAAGCAAATATCTCCCTCCGTTCGGCCGCAATGGCAAGAAGCTTGTGCATCTTCTCTGTTCGTCGCGGTCAATGGGAAAAGGCGCTTATCTTCAATCTAGGTGTTTCTGCGTGCTGCGCCCGCCCAAAGAGTGACCGGGTTAAAACGACAACGCAGGCATGTCGGGTGCCACTGTCTGCACCAGCACAGCAATTTTTAAGCAAATATCTCCCTCCGTTCGGCCGCAATGGCAAGAAGCTTGTGCATCTTCTCTGTTCGTCGTGGTCAATGGGAAAAGGCGCTTATCTGCAATCTAGGTGTTTCTGCGTGCTGCGCCCGCCCAAAGAGTGCCCGGGTGAAAACGACAATGCAGGCATGTCGGGTGCCACTGTCTGCACCAGCACAGCAAGTTTTGAGCAAATATCTCCTTCCGTTCGGCCGCAATGGCAAGAAGCTTGTGCATCTTCTCTGTTCGTCGCGGTCAATGGGAAAAGGCGCTTATCTGCAATCTAGGTGTTTCTGCGTGCTGCGCCCGCCCAAAGAGTGCCCGGGTGAAAACGACAACGCAGGCATGTCGGGTGCCAATGTCTGCACCAGCACAGCAAGTTTTGAGCAAATATCTCCTTCCGTTCGGCCGCAATGGCAAGAAGCTTGTGCATCTTCTCTGTTCGTCGCGGTCAATGGGAAAAGGCGCTTATCTGCAATCTAGGTGTTTCTGCGTGCTGCGCCTGCCCAAAGAGTGCCTGGGTTAAAAGGACAACGCAGGCATGTCGGGTACCACTGTCTGCACCAGCACAGCAAGTTTTGAGCAAATATCTTCTTCCGTTCGGCCGCAATGGCAAGAAGCTTGTGCATCTTCTCTGTTCGTCGCGGTCAATGGGAAAAGGCGCTTATCTGCAATCTAGGTGTTTCTGCGTGCTGCGCCCGCCCAAAGAGTGACCGGGTTAAAACGACAACGCAGGCATGTCGGGTGCCACTGTCTGCACCAGCACAGCAAGTTTTGAGCAAATATCTCCTTCCGTTCGGCCGCAATGGCAAGAAGCTTGTGCATCTTCTCTGTTCGTCGCGGTCAATGGGAAAAGGCGCTTATCTTCAATCTAGGTGTTTCTGCGTGCTGCGCCCGCCCAAAGAGTGACCGGGTTAAAACGACAACGCAGGCATGTCGGGTGCCACTGTCTGCACCAGCACAGCAATTTTTAAGCAAATATCTCCCTCCGTTCGGCCGCAATGGCAAGAAGCTTGTGCATCTTCTCTGTTCGTCGTGGTCAATGGGAAAAGGCGCTTATCTGCAATCTAGGTGTTTCTGCGAGCTGCGCCCGCCCAAAGAGTGCCTGGGTGAAAACGACAACGCAGGCATGTCGGGTGCCACTGTCTGCACCAGCACAGCAAGTTTTGAGCAAATATCTCCTTCCGTTCGGCTGCAATGGCAAGAAGCTTGTGCATCTTCTCTGTTCGTCGCGGTCAATGGGAAAAGGCGCTTATCTGCAATCTAGGTGTTTCTGCGTGCTGCGCCCGCCCAAAGAGTGCCCGGGTGAAAACGACAACGCAGGCATGTCGGGTGCCACTGTCTGCACCAGCACAGCAAGTTTTGAGCAAATATCTCCTTCCGTTCGGCCGCAATGGCAAGAAGCTTGTGCATCTTCTCTGTTCGTCGCGGTCAATGGGAAAAGGCGCTTATCTGCAATCTAGGTGTTTCTGCGTGCTGCGCCCGCCTAAAGAGTGCCCGGGTGAAAACGACAACGCAGGCATGTCGGGTGCCACTGTCTGCACCAGCACAGCAAGTTTTGAGCAAATATCTCCTTCCGTTCGGCCGCAATGGCAAGAAGCTTGTGCATCTTCTCTGTTCGTCGCGGTCAATGGGAAAAGGCGCTTATCTGCAATCTAGGTGTTTCTGCGTGCTGCGCCCGCCCAAAGAGTGCCCGGGTGAAAATGACAACGCAGGCATGTCGGGTGCCACTGTCTGCACCAGCACAGCAAGTTTTGAGCAAATATCTCCTTCCGTTCGGCCGCAATGGCAAGAAGCTTGTGCATCTTCTCTGTTCGTCGCGGTCAATGGGAAAAGGCGCTTATCTGCAATCTAGGTGTTTCTGCGTGCTGCGCCCGCCCAAAGAGTGCCCGGGTGAAAACGACAACGCAGGCATGTCGAGTGCCACTGTCTGCACCAGCACAGCTAGTTTTGAGCAAATATCTCCTTCCGTTCAGCCGCAATGGCAAGAAGCTTGTGCATCTTCTCTGTTCGTCGCGGTCAATGGGAAAAGGCGCTTATCTGCAATCTAGGTGTTTCTGCGTGCTGCGCCTGCCCAAAGAGTGCCCGGGTGAAAACGACAACGCAGGCATGTCGGGTGCCACTGTCTGCACTAGCACAGCAAGT
The DNA here is from genome assembly GCF_029499605.1 of Hyla sarda. Classification (NCBI taxonomy): domain Eukaryota; kingdom Metazoa; phylum Chordata; class Amphibia; order Anura; family Hylidae; genus Hyla; species Hyla sarda. The sequence goes on along the minus strand of NW_026610910.1, from coordinate 11,189 downwards.
TTTGAGCAAATATCTCCTTCCGTTCGACCGCAATGGCAAGAAGCTTGTGCATCTTCTCTGTTCGTCGCGGTCAATGGGAAAAGGCGCTTATCTGCAATCTAGGTGTTTCTGCGTGCTGCGCCCGCCCAAAGAGTGCCTGGGTGAAAACGACAACGCAGGCATGTCGGGTGCCACTGTCTGCACCAGCACAGCAAGTTTTGAGCAAATATCTCCTTCCGTTCGGCCGCAATGGCAAGAAGCTTGTGCATCTTCTCTGTTCGTCGCGGTCAATGGGAAAAGGCGCTTATCTGCAATCTAGGTGTTTCTGCGTGCTGCGCCCGCCCAAAGAGTGACCGGGTTAAAACGACAACGCAGGCATGTCGGGTGCCAATGTCTGCACCAGCACAGCAAGTTTTGAGCAAATATCTCCCTCCGTTCGGCCGCAATGGCAAGAAGCTTGTGCATCTTCTCTGTTCGTCGTGGTCAATGGGAAAAGGCGCTTATCTGCAATCTAGGTGTTTCTGCGAGCTGCGCCCGCCCAAAGAGTGCCTGGGTGAAAACGACAACGCAGGCATGTCGGGTGCCACTGTCTGCACCAGCACAGCAAGTTTTGAGCAAATATCTCCTTCCGTTCGGCCGCAATGGCAAGAAGCTTGTGCATCTTCTCTGTTCGTCGCGGTCAATGGGAAAAGGCGCTTATCTGCAATCTAGGTGTTTCTGCGTGCTGCGCCCGCCCAAAGAGTGCCCGGGTGAAAACGACAACGCAGGCATGTCGGGTGCCACTGTCTGCACCAGCACAGCAAGTTTTGAGCAAATATCTCCTTCCGTTCGGCCGCAATGGCATGAAGCTTGTGCATCTTCTCTGTTCGTCGCGGTCAATGGGAAAAGGCGCTTATCTGCAATCTAGGTGTTTCTGCGTGCTGCGCCCGCCCAAAGAGTGACCGGGTTAAAACGACAACGCAGGCATGTCGGGTGCCAATGTCTGCACCAGCACAGCAAGTTTTGAGCAAATATCTCCCTCCGTTCGGCCGCAATGGCAAGAAGCTTGTGCATCTTCTCTGTTCGTCGTGGTCAATGGGAAAAGGCGCTTATCTGCAATCTAGGTGTTTCTGCGAGCTGCGCCCGCCCAAAGAGTGCCTGGGTGAAAACGACAACGCAGGCATGTCGGGTGCCACTGTCTGCACCAGCACAGCAAGTTTTGAGCAAATATCTCCTTCCGTTCGGCCGCAATGGCAAGAAGCTTGTGCATCTTCTCTGTTCGTCGCGGTCAATGGGAAAAGGCGCTTATCTGCAATCTAGGTGTTTCTGCGTGCTGCGCCCGCCCAAAGAGTGCCCGGGTGAAAACGACAACGCAGGCATGTCGGGTGCCACTGTCTGCACCAGCACAGCAAGTTTTGAGCAAATATCTCCTTCCGTTCGGCCGCAATGGCAAGAAGCTTGTGCATCTTCTCTGTTCGTCGCGGTCAATGGGAAAAGGCGCTTATCTGCAATCTAGGTGTTTCTGCGTGCTGCGCCCGCCCAAAGAGTGCCCGGGTGAAAACGACAACGCAGGCATGTCGGGTGCCAATGTCTGCACCAGCACAGCAAGTTTTGAGCAAATATCTCCTTCCGTTCGGCCGCAATGGCAAGAAGCTTGTGCATCTTCTCTGTTCGTCGCGGTCAATGGGAAAAGGCGCTTATCTGCAATCTAGGTGTTTCTGCGTGCTGCGCCCGCCCAAAGAGTGCCTGGGTGAAAACGACAACGCAGGCATGTCGGGTGCCACTGTCTGCACCAGCACAGCAAGTTTTGAGCAAATATCTCCTTCCGTTCGGCCGCAATGGCAAGAAGCTTGTGCATCTTCTCTGTTCGTCGCGGTCAATGGGAAAAGGCGCTTATCTGCAATCTAGGTGTTTCTGCGTGCTGCGCCCGCCCAAAGAGTGACCGGGTTAAAACGACAACGCAGGCATGTCGGTTGCCACTGTCTGCACCAGCACAGCAAGTTTTGAGCAAATACCTCCTTCCGTTCGGCCGCAATGGCATGAAGCTTGTGCATCTTCTCTGTTCGTCGCGGTCAATGGGAAAAGGAGCTTATCTGCAATCTAGGTGTTTCTGCGTGCTGCGCCTGCCCAAAGAGTGCCCGGGTGAAAACGACAATGCAGGCATGTCGGGTGCCACTGTCTGCACCAGCACAGCAAGTTTTGAGCAAATATCTCCTTCCGTTCGGCCGCAATGGCAAGAAGCTTGTGCATCTTCTCTGTTCGTCGCGGTCAATGGGAAAAGGCGCTTATCTTCAATCTAGGTGTTTCTGCGTGCTGCGCCCGCCCAAAGAGTGACCGGGTTAAAACGACAACGCAGTCATGTCGGGTGCCACTGTCTGCACCAGCACAGCAATTTTTAAGCAAATATCTCCCTCCGTTCGGCCGCAATGGCAAGAAGCTTGTGCATCTTCTCTGTTCGTCGTGGTCAATGGGAAAAGGCGCTTATCTGCAATCTAGGTGTTTCTGGGAGCTGCGCCCGCCCAAATAGTGCCTGGGTGAAAACGACAACGCAGTCATGTCGGGTGCCACTGTCTGCACCAGCACAGCAAGTTTTGAGCAAATATCTCCTTCCGTTCGGCCGCAATGGCAAGAAGCTTGTGCATCTTCTCTGTTCGTCGCGGTCAATGGGAAAAGGCGCTTATCTGCAATCTAGGTGTTTCTGCGTGCTGCGCCCGCCCAAAGAGTGCCCGGGTGAAAACGACAACGCAGGCATGTCGGGTGCCACTGTCTGCACCAGCACAGCAAGTTTTGAGCAAATATCTCCTTCCGTTCGGCCGCAATGGCAAGAAGCTTGTGCATCTTCTCTGTTCGTCGCGGTCAATGGGAAAAGGCGCTTATCTGCAATCTAGGTGTTTCTGCGTGCTGCGCCCGCTCACAGAGTGCCCGGGTGAAAACGACAACGCATGCATGTCGGGTGCCACTGTCTGCACCAGCACAGCAAGTTTTGAGCAAATATCTCCTTCCGTTCGGCCGCAATGGCAAGAAGCTTGTGCATCTTCACTGATAGTCGCGGTCAATGGGAAAAGGCGCTTATTTGCAATCTAGGTGTTTCTGCGTGCTGCGCCCGCCTAAAGAGTGCCCGGGTGAAAACGACAACGCAGGCATGTCGAGTGCCACTGTCTGCACCAGCACAGCAAGTTTTGAGCAAATATCTCCTTCCGTTCAGCCGCAATGGCAAGAAGCTTGTGCATCTTCTCTGTTCGTCGCGGTCAATGGGAAAAGGCGCTTATCTGCAATCTAGGTGTTTCTGCGTGCTGCGCCTGCCCAAAGAGTGCCCGGGTGAAAACGACAAAGCAGGCATGTCGGGTGCCACTGTCTGCACTAGCATAGCAAGTTTTGAGCAAATATCTCCTTCCGTTCGACCGCAATGGCAAGAAGCTTGTGCATCGTCTCTGTTCGTCGCGGTCAATGGGAAAAGGCGCTTATCTGCAATCTAGGTGTTTCTGCGTGCTGCGCCCGCCCAAAGAGTGACCGGGTTAAAACGACAACGCAGGCATGTCGGGTGCCACTGTCTGCACCATCACAGCAAGTTTTGAGCAAATATCTCCTTCCGTTCGGCCTCAATGGCAAGAAGCTTGTGCCTCCTCTCTGTTCGTCGCGGTCAATGGGAAAAGACGCTTATCTGCAATCTAGGTGTTTCTGCGTGCTGCGCCCGCCCAAAGAGTGCCCGAGTGAAAACGACAACGCAGTCATGTCGGGTGCCACTGTCTGCACCATCACAGCAAGTTTTGAGCAAATATCTCCTTCCGTTCGGCCGCAATGGCAAGAAGCTTGTGCATCTTCTCTGTTCGTCGCGGTCAATGGGAAAAGACGCTTATCTGCAATCTAGGTGTTTCTGTGTGCTGCGCCCGCCCAAAGAGTGCCCGAGTGAAAACGACAACGCAGGCATGTCGGGTGCCACTGTCTGCACCAGCACAGCAAGTTTTGAGCAAATATCTCCTTCCGTTCGGCCGCAATGGCAAGAAGCTTGTGCATCTTCTCTGTTCGTCGCGGTCAATGGGAAAAGGCGCTTATCTGCAATCTAGGTGTTTCTGCGTGCTGCGCCCGCCCAAAGAGTGCCCGGGTGAAAACGACAACGCAGGCATGTCGGGTGCCACTGTCTGCACCAGCACAGCAAGTTTTGAGCAAATATCTCCTTCCGTTCGGCCGCAATGGCAAGAAACTTGTGCATCTTCTCTGTTCGTCGCGGTCAATGGGAAAAGGCGCTTATCTGCAATCTAGGTGTTTCTGCGTGCTGCGCCCGCCCACAGAGTGCCCGGGTGAAACCGACAACGCATGCATGTCGGGTGCCACTGTCTGCACCAGCACAGCAAGTTTTGAGCAAATATCTCCTTCCGTTCGGCCGCAATGGCAAGAAGCTTGTGCATCTTCACTGTTAGTCGCGGTCAATGGGAAACGGCGCTTATCTGCAATCTAGGTGTTTCTGCGTGCTGCGCCCGCCTAAAGAGTGCCCGGGTGAAAACGACAACGCAGGCATGTCGGGTGCCACTGTCTGCACCAGCACAGCAAGTTTTGAGCAAATATCTCCTCCCGTTCGGCCGCAATGGCAAGAAGCTTGTGCATCTTCTCTGTTCGTCGCGGTCAATGGGAAAAGGCGCTTATCTGCAATCTAGGTGTTTCTGCGTGCTGCGCCCGCCCAAAGAGTGCCCGGGTGAAAACGACAACGCAGGCATGTCGAGTGCCACTGTCTGCACCAGCACAGCTAGTTTTGAGCAAATATCTCCTTCCGTTCAGCCGCAATGGCAAGAAGCTTGTGCATCTTCTCTGTTCGTCGCGGTCAATGGGAAAAGGCGCTTATCTGCAATCTAGGTGTTTCTGCGTGCTGCGCCTGCCCAAAGAGTGCCCGGGTGAAAACGACAACGCAGGCATGTCGGGTGCCACTGTCTGCACTAGCATAGCAAGTTTTGAGCAAATATCTCCCTCCGTTCGACCGCAATGGCAAGAAGCTTGTGCATCTTCTCTGTTCGTCGCGGTCAATGGGAAAAGGCGCTTATCTGCAATCTAGGTGTTTCTGCGTGCTGCGCCCGCCCAAAGAGTGACCGGGTTAAAACGACAACGCAGGCATGTCGGGTGCCACTGTCTGCACCATCACAGCAAGTTTTGAGCAAATATCTCCTTCCGTTCGGCCTCAATGGCAAGAAGCTTGTGCATCCTCTCTGTTCGTCGCGGTCAATGGGAAAAGACGCTTATCTGCAATCTAGGTGTTTCTGCGTGCTGCGCCCGCCCAAAGAGTGCCCGAGTGAAAACGACAACGCAGTCATGTCGGGTGCCACTGTCTGCACCATCACAGCAAGTTTTGAGCAAATATCTCCTTCCGTTCGGCCGCAATGGCAAGAAGCTTGTGCATCTTCTCTGTTCGTCGCGGTCAATGGGAAAAGACGCTTATCTGCAATCTAGGTGTTTCTGTGTGCTGCGCCCGCCCAAAGAGTGCCCGAGTGAAAACGACAACGCAGGCATGTCGGGTGCCACTGTCTGCACCAGCACAGCAAGTTTTGAGCAAATATCTCCTTCCGTTCGGCCGCAATGGCAAGAAGCTTGTGCATCTTCTCTGTTCGTCGCGGTCAATGGGAAAAGGCGCTTATCTGCAATCTAGGTGTTTCTGCGTGCTGCGCCCGCCCAAAGAGTGCCCGGGTGAAAACGACAACGCAGGCATGTCGGGTGCCACTGTCTGCACCAGCACAGCAAGTTTTGAGCAAATATCTCCTCCCGTTCGGCCGCAATGGCAAGAAGCTTGTGCATCTTCTCTGTTCGTCGCGGTCAATGGGAAAAGGCGCTTATCTGCAATCTAGGTGTTTCTGCGTGCTGCGCCCGCCCAAAGAGTGCCCGGGTGAAAACGACAACGCAGGCATGTCGAGTGCCACTGTCTGCACCAGCACAGCTAGTTTTGAGCAAATATCTCCTTCCGTTCAGCCGCAATGGCAAGAAGCTTGTGCATCTTCTCTGTTCGTCGCTGTCAATGGGAAAAGGCGCTTATCTGCAATCTAGGTGTTTCTGCGTGCTGCGCCTGCCCAAAGAGTGCCCGGGTGAAAACGACAACGCAGGCATGTCGGGTGCCACTGTCTGCACTAGCACAGCAAGTTTTGAGCAAATATCTCCTTCCGTTCGACCGCAATGGCAAGAAGCTTGTGCATCTTCTCTGTTCGTCGCGGTCAATGGGAAAAGGCGCTTATCTGCAATCTAGGTGTTTCTGCGTGCTGCGCCCGCCCAAAGAGTGCCTGGGTGAAAACGACAACGCAGGCATGTCGGGTGCCACTGTCTGCACCAGCACAGCAAGTTTTGAGCAAATATCTCCTTCCGTTCGGCCACAATGGCAAGAAGCTTGTGCATCTTCTCTGTTCGTCGCGGTCAATGGGAAAAGGCGCTTATCTGCAATCTAGGTGTTTCTGCGTGCTGCGCCCGCCCAAAGAGTGACCGGGTTAAAACGACAACGCAGGCATGTCGGGTGCCAATGTCTGCACCAGCACAGCAAGTTTTGAGCAAATATCTCCCTCCGTTCGGCCGCAATGGCAAGAAGCTTGTGCATCTTCTCTGTTCGTCGTGGTCAATGGGAAAAGGCGCTTATCTGCAATCTAGGTGTTTCTGCGAGCTGCGCCCGCCCAAAGAGTGCCTGGGTGAAAACGACAACGCAGGCATGTCGGGTGCCACTGTCTGCACCAGCACAGCAAGTTTTGAGCAAATATCTCCTTCCGTTCGGCCGCAATGGCAAGAAGCTTGTGCATCTTCTCTGTTCGTCGCGGTCAATGGGAAAAGGCGCTTATCTGCAATCTAGGTGTTTCTGCGTGCTGCGCCCGCCCAAAGAGTGCCCGGGTGAAAACGACAACGCAGGCATGTCGGGTGCCACTGTCTGCACCAGCACAGCAAGTTTTGAGCAAATATCTCCTTCCGTTCGGCCGCAATGGCAAGAAGCTTGTGCATCTTCTCTGTTCGTCGCGGTCAATGGGAAAAGGCGCTTATCTGCAATCTAGGTGTTTCTGCGTGCTGCGCCCGCCCAAAGAGTGCCCGGGTGAAAACGACAACGCAGGCATGTCGGGTGCCAATGTCTGCACCAGCACAGCAAGTTTTGAGCAAATATCTCCTTCCGTTCGGCCGCAATGGCAAGAAGCTTGTGCATCTTCTCTGTTCGTCGCGGTCAATGGGAAAAGGCGCTTATCTGCAATCTAGGTGTTTCTGCGTGCTGCGCCCGCCCAAAGAGTGCCTGGGTGAAAACGACAACGCAGGCATGTCGGGTGCCACTGTCTGCACCAGCACAGCAAGTTTTGAGCAAATATCTCCTTCCGTTCGGCCGCAATGGCAAGAAGCTTGTGCATCTTCTCTGTTCGTCGCGGTCAATGGGAAAAGGCGCTTATCTGCAATCTAGGTGTTTCTGCGTGCTGCGCCCGCCCAAAGAGTGACCGGGTTAAAACGACAAAGCAGGCATGTCGGTTGCCACTGTCTGCACCAGCACAGCAAGTTTTGAGCAAATACCTCCTTCCGTTCGGCCGCAATGGCATGAAGCTTGTGCATCTTCTCTGTTCGTCGCGGTCAATGGGAAAAGGAGCTTATCTGCAATCTAGGTGTTTCTGCGTGCTGCGCCCGCCCAAAGAGTGCCCGGGTGAAAACGACAATGCAGGCATGTCGGGTGCCACTGTCTGCACCAGCACAGCAAGTTTTGAGCAAATATCTCCTTCCGTTCGGCCGCAATGGCAAGAAGCTTGTGCATCTTCTCTTTTCGTCGCGGTCAATGGGAAAAGGCGCTTATCTGCAATCTAGGTGTTTCTGCGTGCTGCGCCCGCCCAAAGAGTGCCCGGGTGAAAACGACAACGCAGGCATGTCGGGTGCCAATGTCTGCACCAGCACAGCAAGTTTTGAGCAAATATCTCCTTCCGTTCGGCCGCAATGGCAAGAAGCTTGTGCATCTTCTCTGTTCGTCGCGGTCAATGGGAAAAGGCGCTTATCTGCAATCTAGGTGTTTCTGCGTGCTGCGCCCGCCCAAAGAGTGCCTGGGTTAAAACGATAACGCAGGCATGTCGGGTACCACTGTCTGCACCAGCACAGCAAGTTTTGAGCAAATATCTTCTTCCGTTCGGCCGCAATGGCAAGAAGCTTGTGCATCTTCTCTGTTCGTCGCGGTCAATGGGAAAAGGCGCTTATCTGCAATCTAGGTGTTTCTGCGTGCTGCGCCCGCCCAAAGAGTGACCGGGTTAAAACGACAACGCAGGCATGTCGGGTGCCACTGTCTGCACCAGCACAGCAAGTTTTGAGCAAATATCTCCTTCCGTTCGGCCGCAATGGCAAGAAGCTTGTGCATCTTCTCTGTTCGTCGCGGTCAATGGGAAAAGGCGCTTATCTTCAATCTAGGTGTTTCTGCGTGCTGCGCCCGCCCAAAGAGTGACCGGGTTAAAACGACAACGCAGGCATGTCGGTTGCCACTGTCTGCACCAGCACAGCAAGTTTTGAGCAAATACCTCCTTCCGTTCGGCCGCAATGGCATGAAGCTTGTGCATCTTCTCTGTTCGTCGCGGTCAATGGGAAAAGGAGCTTATCTGCAATCTAGGTGTTTCTGCGTGCTGCGCCTGCCCAAAGAGTGCCCGGGTGAAAACGACAATGCAGGCATGTCGGGTGCCACTGTCTGCACCAGCACAGCAAGTTTTGAGCAAATATCTCCTTCCGTTCGGCCGCAATGGCAAGAAGCTTGTGCATCTTCTCTGTTCGTCGCGGTCAATGGGAAAAGGCGCTTATCTTCAATCTAGGTGTTTCTGCGTGCTGCGCCCGCCCAAAGAGTGACCGGGTTAAAACGACAACGCAGTCATGTCGGGTGCCACTGTCTGCACCAGCACAGCAATTTTTAAGCAAATATCTCCCTCCGTTCGGCCGCAATGGCAAGAAGCTTGTGCATCTTCTCTGTTCGTCGTGGTCAATGGGAAAAGGCGCTTATCTGCAATCTAGGTGTTTCTGGGAGCTGCGCCCGCCCAAATAGTGCCTGGGTGAAAACGACAACGCAGTCATGTCGGGTGCCACTGTCTGCACCAGCACAGCAAGTTTTGAGCAAATATCTCCTTCCGTTCGGCCGCAATGGCAAGAAGCTTGTGCATCTTCTCTGTTCGTCGCGGTCAATGGGAAAAGGCGCTTATCTGCAATCTAGGTGTTTCTGCGTGCTGCGCCCGCCCAAAGAGTGCCCGGGTGAAAACGACAACGCAGGCATGTCGGGTGCCACTGTCTGCACCAGCACAGCAAGTTTTGAGCAAATATCTCCTTCCGTTCGGCCGCAATGGCAAGAAGCTTGTGCATCTTCTCTGTTCGTCGCGGTCAATGGGAAAAGGCGCTTATCTGCAATCTAGGTGTTTCTGCGTGCTGCGCCCGCTCACAGAGTGCCCGGGTGAAAACGACAACGCATGCATGTCGGGTGCCACTGTCTGCACCAGCACAGCAAGTTTTGAGCAAATATCTCCTTCCGTTCGGCCGCAATGGCAAGAAGCTTGTGCATCTTCACTGATAGTCGCGGTCAATGGGAAAAGGCGCTTATTTGCAATTTAGGTGTTTCTGCGTGCTGCGCCCGCCTAAAGAGTGCCCGGGTGAAAACGACAACGCAGGCATGTCGAGTGCCACTGTCTGCACCAGCACAGCAAGTTTTGAGCAAATATCTCCTTCCGTTCAGCCGCAATGGCAAGAAGCTTGTGCATCTTCTCTGTTCGTCGCGGTCAATGGGAAAAGGCGCTTATCTGCAATCTAGGTGTTTCTGCGTGCTGCGCCTGCCCAAAGAGTGCCCGGGTGAAAACGACAACGCAGGCATGTCGGGTGCCACTGTCTGCACTAGCATAGCAAGTTTTGAGCAAATATCTCCTTCCGTTCGACCGCAATGGCAAGAAGCTTGTGCATCTTCTCTGTTCGTCGCGGTCAATGGGAAAAGGCGCTTATCTGCAATCTAGGTGTTTCTGCGTGCTGCGCCCGCCCAAAGAGTGACCGGGTTAAAACGACAACGCAGGCATGTCGGGTGCCACTGTCTGCACCATCACAGCAAGTTTTGAGCAAATATCTCCTTCCGTTCGGCCTCAATGGCAAGAAGCTTGTGCATCCTCTCTGTTCGTCGCGGTCAATGGGAAAAGACGCTTATCTGCAATCTAGGTGTTTCTGCGTGCTGCGCCCGCCCAAAGAGTGCCCGAGTGAAAACGACAACGCAGTCATGTCGGGTGCCACTGTCTGCACCATCACAGCAAGTTTTGAGCAAATATCTCCTTCCGTTCGGCCGCAATGGCAAGAAGCTTGTGCATCTTCTCTGTTCGTCGCGGTCAATGGGAAAAGACGCTTATCTGCAATCTAGGTGTTTCTGTGTGCTGCGCCCGCCCAAAGAGTGCCCGAGTGAAAACGACAACGCAGGCATGTCGGGTGCCATTGTCTGCACCAGCACAGCAAGTTTTGAGCAAATATCTCCTTCCGTTCGGCCGCAATGGCAAGAAGCTTGTGCATCTTCTCTGTTCGTCGCGGTCAATGGGAAAAGGCGCTTATCTGCAATCTAGGTGTTTCTGCGTGCTGCGCCCGCCCAAAGAGTGCCCGGGTGAAAACGACAACGCAGGCATGTCGGGTGCCACTGTCTGCACCAGCACAGCAAGTTTTGAGCAAATATCTCCTTCCGTTCGGCCGCAATGGCAAGAAACTTGTGCATCTTCTCTGTTCGTCGCGGTCAATGGGAAAAGGCGCTTATCTGCAATCTAGGTGTTTCTGCGTGCTGCGCCCGCCCACAGAGTGCCCGGGTGAAACCGACAACGCATGCATGTCGGGTGCCACTGTCTGCACCAGCACAGCAAGTTTTGAGCAAATATCTCCTTCCGTTCGGCCGCAATGGCAAGAAGCTTGTGCATCTTCACTGTTAGTCGCGGTCAATGGGAAACGGCGCTTATCTGCAATCTAGGTGTTTCTGCGTGCTGCGCCCGCCTAAAGAGTGCCCGGGTGAAAACGACAACGCAGGCATGTCGGGTGCCACTGTCTGCACCAGCACAGCAAGTTTTGAGCAAATATCTCCTCCCGTTCGGCCGCAATGGCAAGAAGCTTGTGCATCTTCTCTGTTCGTCGCGGTCAATGGGAAAAGGCGCTTATCTGCAATCTAGGTGTTTCTGCGTGCTGCGCCCGCCCAAAGAGTGCCCGGGTGAAAACGACAACGCAGGCATGTCGAGTGCCACTGTCTGCACCAGCACAGCTAGTTTTGAGCAAATATCTCC
>NW_026610909.1:132500-145000 GCF_029499605.1 Hyla sarda | reverse complement strand
AAAAAGAGGATTGCAGCAGCACACATTGGTCAAAAAAATTGAGGCTCTTAGCGCACTTTTTGATCAAAACGTGTCCCCCATCCACCACGGGGAGGTGGCCTCATTTAGGATGGGAACCTAGCACAAATTCTGAGCCTAACACTCAACTATCCACTCACCTCTGCTATATGCCCAGCAGAGGTGAGTGGATAGTTGAGTGTTAGGCTCAGAATTTGTGCTAGGTTCCCATCCTAAATGAGGCCACCTCCCCGTGGTGGATGGGGGACACGTTTTGATCAAAAAGTGCGCTAAGAGCCTCAATTTTTTTGACCAATGTGTGCTGCTGCAATCCTCTTTTTTTGTATACTCTGATGCCATGGCAGTGTGCACCCGTGTATTAGGCTGTTGTGCCGGCTATCTTTCTTTTTTTCTTATATATATACATACATATAGAGAGAGAGAAAGAGATAGATAGATAGATAGATACACATACATACATACATACATACAACATACATACATACATATGTGTGTATTGTTGGAGTTGCAAACATGGGTGCACTTGACAAACTCAGTGCGGCTATTCCCCATTGAAAGATTGTTGCATCCAGGACCCTTAGCACTGTGATATGCTACTCAATACCACTGGCATGGCCAGGTGTAAACAACATCTGACCTTTGTTGTGTATGTAACCATGGAGATTGTGATGTCACCTAGGCCCACCAAAGAACAGCCTTGTCAGAAGCAGCACTGCCATGATCAGAAGCAGCAGCACCATAAGTTTTCAAATAAGCTGGATTTAACCAAGACAAGTGAGTCCAATAGGATGCAGGTATGTCCTCTATCCTTACAGCTTCCCGTGGCTGTTGGTTTTATACCGTTTGGGGACAGCCAAGGAGGCGTCAGCAGGCAACACAGGTAAGTGTGTGCTTGTGTGTGTGTGTTTCCTATGCAGATCCTAAACCCAGTATCAAATGCAAGTAGGAGGAGTAAGAAGGGTTCCTGCCAAAGCCAGGTTATGGATTGCATTTAAAAATGGTCCATCAGAGTGAAATGGACTCCCATCTTCCTGCTTAGCAATAATGATATGGGTTTAGGGTCTGCTGTGTGTACTGGTGGGTGACTGCCACCCAGCCAGAGTGTGTATGGGAGGCTGCCAGCCAGCCTCCCTTCCTACAAGTAGTGATGGTGCATGTGAAAGGGGACAGCGTTGGTTCCTCCCCTTTCACAGTTATCACTTCTCATCCTTCTTTTTGGCTGGTATCAAATGTGGTGTCTGTTTATATCAGTTTAATATCTGATATGTCCCCTATCTGGTAGCATATATTAAGTGCACTACCAGGTTTCAGTGTTGGAAAGAAAGATTACCTGTTTATTTGCTGCTGCAGCTGCTTGCTGGTTAGTCCAGTGGGCCCCTACTGCAGGCAAAAGACAATAGGTGGTGCCGCTTGCGTCTGGCCCCTGTTGGAGCGACCAGGCACAGGACTGCTGCTGCTGAATGTCCTCTTTAATTGAATAAGCTCAGCAACCAGCACACCTGTGCAGGTTGGACATGACATGATAGGTAGCTGTCTTTCAGGTAGTGGGTGCTGAATCTTGTTAATTGACATGGGGGTGTCATTGCTGTTGATTGACCATGCATTGGTACTGTGGTATTGGAATAATAAAAACAAATGTTGCCAGCCAACCATCCATTGCAATAATGGATAGGACATCAGCTATGAGGCATTTGTTTGTACAAACTGCTGCTCACAACTAATGTTGTAATATAGTGTCTCCATCTGCTGGTGGTATTGAATAAGCAATAGTGCAATGATAGGGTCTGAAAAAGAAGAAAAATAAGAAGCAGCAGCATAGGAAAAAAGGAGGAAAACATGGAGAGAAGAAAAAAAGAAGGTTAAAAAAAAAGGTGAAAACATGTTTAAAAAAGTATTTCCATCTCTCTTTCTCTCTATATATGTATGTATATATATATATATATATATATATATATATATATAAAAAGAAAAAAAATTATATATATATATATATATATATATATATATATATATATATATATACATAAAGAGAGAGTGAAAGAGATAGATAGATATAGATAGATACACATAGATACACATAGATACACATAGATACATAGATACATAGATAGATAGATACATACATACATACATACATACATATGTGTGTATTGTTGGAGTTGCAAACATGGGTGCACTTGACAAACTCAGTGCGGCTATTCCCCATTGAAAGATTGTTGCATCCAGGACCCTTAGCACTGTGATATGCTACTCAATACCACTGGCATGGCCAGGTGTAAACAACATCTGACCTTTGTTGTGTATGTAACCATGGAGATTGTGATGTCACCTAGGCCCACCAAAGAACAGCCTTGTCAGAAGCAGCACTGCCATGAGCAGAAGCAGCAGCACCATAGGTTTTCAAATAAGCTGGATTTAACCAAGACAAGTGAGTCCAATAGGATGCAGGTATGTCCTCTATCCTTACAGCTTCCCGTGGCTGTTGGTTTTATACCGTTTGGGGACAGCCAAGGAGGCGTCAGCAGGCAACACAGGTAAGTGTGTGCTTGTGTGTGTTTCCTATGCAGATCCTAAACCCAGTATCAAATGCAAGTAGGAGGAGTAAGAAGGGTTCCTGCCAAAGCCAGGTTATGGATTGCATTTAAAAATGGTCCATCAGAGTGAAATGGACTCCCATCTTCCTGCTTAGCAATAATGATATGGGTTTAGGGCCTGCTGTGTGTACTGGTGGGTGACTGCCACCCAGCCAGAGTGTGTATGGGAGGCTGCCAGCCAGCCTCCCTTCCTACAAGTAGTGATGGTGCATGTGAAGGGGACAGCGTTGGTTCCTCCCCTTTCACAGTTATCACTTCTCATTCTTCCTTTTGGCTGGTATCAAATGTGGTGTCTGTTTATATCAGTTTAATATCTGATATGTCTCCTATCTGGTAGCATATATTAAGTGCACCACCAGGGTTCAGTGTTGGAAAGAAAGATTACCTGTTTATTTGCTGCTGCAGCTGCTTGCTGGCTAGTCCAGTGGGCCCTACTGCAGGCAAAAGACAATAGGTGGTGCCGCTTGTGTCTGGGCCCCTGTTGGAGCGACCAGGCACAGGACTGCTGCTGCTGAATGTCCTCTTTAATTGAATAAGCTCAGCAACCAGCACACCTGTGCAGGTTGGACATGACATGATAGGTAGCTGTCTTTCAGGTAGTGGGTGCTGAATCTTTTTAATTGGCTAAAACTACAAAGGGGCGACAATTCCTAAATTTATTGCAGGATAATTTTTTGGGCCAGTTTGTGGAGGACCCAACAAGAAGTGATGCCTTGTTGGATCTGATCATTTCCAACAACGCAGAGCTGGTTGGTAATGTAACTGTGCGGGAAAACCTTGGTAATAGCGACCACAATATAGTTACTTTTGACTTAAAATGTAGAAAACAAAGACAGACGGGGAAGGCAAAAACATATAACTTTAAAAAGGCAAATTTCCCTGGGCTGAGGGCTGCACTACAGGACATAGACTGGGGGGAGGTGTTCTCAAATACTGATACAGAAGGTAAATGGGACATCTTTAAATCAACTCTAAATAACTATACAGCTAAATATATACCAAAGGGGAACAAATATAAACGATTAAAACTAAATCCTACATGGCTGACACATGATGTTAAAAGAGCAATAAACAACAAAAAAATAGCCTTCAAAAAATACAAATCTGAGGGGTCAGCTATAACATTTAAACAGTACAAGGAGCTTAATAAAATCTGTAAAAATGTAATAAAAACAGCAAAAATTCAAAATGAGAGACAGGTGGCCAAAGAAAGCAAAACTAATCCTAAATATTTTTTTAGATATATAAATGCAAAAAAACCAAGGACAGAGCATGTAGGACCCCTTAATAATGATAATGGGGAGGTTGTCACAGGCAATCAAGAGAAGGCGGAGCTACTGAATGGGTTCTTTAGTTCTGTATACACTATGGAAGAAGGAGCTGACATTGGCCAGGTCAGTGCTGGTAACACATCATGTAATGTACTGAACTGGCTTAATGTAGAGATGGTACAAGGTAAGTTAAGTGATATAAATGTAAGCAAATCCCCAGGACCGTATGGACTACACCCAAGAGTTCTTAGAGAGGTAAGTTCAGTAATATCTGTACCCCTGTTCATGATATTTAGAGATTCTCTGGTGTCTGGTATTGTGCCAAGGGACTGGCGCAAGGCGAATGTGGTGCCAATCTTCAAAAAGGGCTCTAGGTCTTCCCCAGGAAACTATAGACCGGTAAGTTTAACGTGCATTGTGGGTAAATTGTTTGAAGGACTTATAAGGGATTACATACAGGAATACATAGGGGATAATTGTATTATAAGTGATAGCCAGCATGGGTTTACTAAGGATAGAAGTTGTCAAACCAATCTAATTTGCTTTTATGAAGAGGTGAGTAGAAGCCTTGATAGAGGAATGGCTGTGGATATAGTGTTTCTGGATTTTGCTAAAGCGTTTGATACTGTCCCTCACAGACGTCTGACAGGTAAGTTAAGGTCTTTGGGTTTGGAAATTTTAGTTTGTAACTGGATTGAACACTGGCTCATGGATCGTACCCAGAGAGTGGTGGTCAATGATTCGTACTCTGATTGGTCCCCGGTTATTAGTGGTGTACCCCAAGGTTCAGTACTGGGCCCGCTGTTGTTTAATTTATTTATCAATGATATAGAGGATGGTATTAACAGCTCTGTTTCTATCTTTGCAGATGACACCAAGCTTTGTAGCACGGTACAGTCTATAGAGGATGTGTATAGGTTACAAGATGACTTGGATAGACTAAGTGTCTGGGCATCCACTTGGCAAATGAGGTTCAATGTGGATAAATGTAAAGTTATGCATCTGGGTACTAATAACCTGAATGCATCGTATGTCTTAGGGGGGATTAAACTGTCAGAGTCACTGGTAGAGAAGGATCTGGGTGTACTTGTAGATCACAGACTACAGAATAGCATGCAATGTCAGGCTGCTGCTTCCAAAGCCGGCAGGATATTGTCATGTATCAAAAGAGGCATGGACTCAAGGGACAGGGACATAATACTCCCCCTTTATAAATCATTGGTACGGCCTTACCTGGAATATGCTGTTCAGTTTTGGGCACCTGTCCATAAAAGGGACACTGCGGAGTTGGAAAGGGTGCAGAGACGCGCGACTAAACTAATATGGGGCATGTCACATCTTAGCTATGAGGAGCGCTTAAAGGAGTTACAATTGTTTAGTCTTGAGAAGAGACGTTTAAGGGGGGATATGATAAACGTATATAAGTATATTAATGGCCCATACAAAAAATATGGAGAAAAACTGTTCCAGGTTAAACCCCCCCAAAGGACGAGGGGGCACTCCCTCCGTCTGGAGAAGAAAAAGTTTAGTCTCAAGGGGCGACACGCCTTCTTTACCGTAAGGACTGTGAATTTATGGAACGGTCTACCTCAGGAACTGGTCACAGCAGGAACAATTAACAGCTTTAAAACAGGATTAGATACATTCCTGGAACAAAATAAAATTAATGCTTATGAAGAAATATAAAATCTCATCCCTTCCCCAATATCGCGCCACACCCCTACCCCTTAATTCCCTGGTTGAACTTGATGGACATATGTCTTTTTTCGACCATTCTAACTATGTAACTATGTAACTATGACATGGGGGTGTAATTGCTGTTGATTGACCATGCATTGGTACTGTGGTATTGGAATAATTAAAACAAATGTTGCCAGCCAGCCAGCCATTGCAATAATGGATAGAACATCAGCTATGAGGCATTTGTTTGTACAAACTGCTGCTCACAACTAATGTTGTAATATAGTGTCTCCATCTGCTGGTGGTATTGAACAAGCAATAGTGCAATGATAGGGTCTGAAAAAGAAGAAAAAGAAGAAGCAGCAGCATAGGAAAAAAGGAGGAAAGAAGGAAAACATGGAGAGAAGAAAAAAAGAAGGTTAAAAAAAGGTGAAAACATGTTTAAAAAAGTATTTCCATCTCTCTCTCTCTCTATATATATATATGTATATATGTATATATATATATATATATATATATATATATATATATATTTGAAAGAAAAAAAAATTTATATATATATATATATATATATATATATATATATACATATAGAGAGAGAGAAAGAGAAAGATAGATAGATAGATAGATAGATAGATAGATATAGATAGATACACATACGTACATACATACATACATACATACGTGTGTATTGTTGGAGTTGCAAACATGGGTGCACTTGACAAACTCAGTGCGGCTATTCCCCATTGAAAGATTGTTGCATCCAGGACCCTTAGCACTGTGATATGCTACTCAATACCACTGGCATGGCCAGGTGTAAACAACATCTGACCTTTGTTGTGTATGTAACCATGGAGATTGTGATGTCACCTAGGCCCACCAAAGAACAGCCTTGTCAGAAGCAGCACTGCCATGAGCAGAAGCAGCAGCACCATAGGTTTTCAAATAAGCTGGATTTAACCAAGACAAGTGAGTTAAATAGGATGCAGGTATGTCCTCTATCCTTACAGCTTCCCGTGGCTGTTGGTTTTATACCGTTTGGGGACAGCCAAGGAGGCGTCAGCAGGCAACACAGGTAAGTGTGTGCTTGTGTGTGTGTGTGTGTATTTCCTATGCAGATCCTAAACCCAGTATCAAATGCAAGTAGGAGGAGTAAGAAGGGTTCCTGCCAAAGCCAGGTTATGGATTGCATTTAAAAATGGTCCATCAGAGTGAAATGGACTCCCATCTTCCTGCTTAGCAATAATGATATGGGTTTAGGGCCTGCTGTGTGTACTAGTGGGTGACTGCCACCCAGCCAGAGTGTGTATGGGAGGCTGCCAGCCAGCCTCCCTTCCTACAAGTAGTGATGGTGCATGTGAAGGGGACAGCGTTGGTTCCTCCCCTTTCACAGTTATCACTTCTCATTCTTCCTTTTGGCTGGTATCAAATGTGGTGTCTGTTTATATCAGTTTAATATCTGATATGTCCCCTATCTGGTAGCATATATTAAGTGCACCACCAGGGTTCAGTGTTGGAAAGAAAGATTACCTGTTTATTTGCTGCTGCAGCTGCTTGCTGGCTAGTCCAGTGGGCCCCTACTGCAGGCAAAAGACAATAGGTGGTGCCGCTTGTGTCTGGCCCCTGTTGGAGCGACCAGGCACAGGACTGCTGCTGCTGAATGTCCTCTTTAATTGAATAAGCTCAGCAACCAGCACACCTGTGCAGGTTGGACATGACATGATAGGTAGCTGTCTTTCAGGTAGTGGGTGCTGAATCTTGTTAATTGACATGGGGCTGTCATTGCTGTTGATTGACCATGCATTGGTACTGTGGTATTGGAATAATAAAAACAAATGTTGCCAGCCAACCATCCATTGCAATAATGGATAGGACATCAGCTATGAGGCATTTGTTTGTACAAACTGCTGCTCACAACTAATGTTGTAATATAGTGTCTCCATCTGCTGGTGGTATTGAATAAGCAATAGTGCAATGATAGGGTCTGAAAAAGAAGAAAAATAAGCAGCAGCATAGGAAAAAAGGAGGAAAGAAGGAAAACATGGAGAAAAGAAAAAAAGAAGGTTAAAAAAAAGGTGAAAACATGTTTAAAAAAGTATTTCCATCTCTCTCTCTCTCTATATGTATATATATATATATATTTAAAAGAAAAATAAATTAATATATATATATATATATATATATATATATATATATATATATATACATATAGAGAGAGAGAAAGAGATAGATAGATAGATAGATAGATAGATACACATAGATATAGATACACATACATACATACATACATACATACATATGTGTGTATTGTTGGAGTTGCAAACATGGGTGCACTTGACAAACTCAGTGCGGCTATTCCCCATTGAAAGATTGTTGCATCCAGGACCCTTAGCACTGTGATATGCTACTCAATACCACTGGCATGGCCTGGTGTAAACAACATCTGACCTTTGTTGTGTATGTAACCATGGAGATTGTGACGTCACCTAGGCCCACCAAAGAACAGCCTTGTCAGAAGCAGCACTGCCATGAGCAGAAGCAGCAGCACCATAGGTTTTCAAATAAGCTGGATTTAACCAAGACAAGTGAGTCCAATAGGATGCAGGTATGTCCTCTATCCTTACAGCTTCCCGTGGCTGTTGGTTTTATACCGTTTGGGGACAGCCAAGGAGGCGTCAGCAGGCAACACAGGTAAGTGTGTGCTTGTGTGTGTGTGTGTGTGTGTGTGTGTTTCCTATGCAGATCCTAAACCCAGTATCAAATGCAAGTAGGAGGAGTAAGAAGGGTTCCTGCCAAAGCCAGGTTATGGATTGCATTTAAAAATGGACTCCCATCTTCCTGCTTAGCAATAATGATATGGGTTTAGGGCCTGCTTTGTGTACTGGCGGGTGACTGCCACCCAGCCAGAGTGTGTATGGGAGGCTGCCAGCCAGCCTCCCTTCCTACAAGTAGTGATGGTGCATTTGAAGGGGACAGCGTTGGTTCCTCCCCTTTCACAGTTATCACTTCTCATTCTTCCTTTTGGCTGGTATCAAATGTGGTGTCTGTTTATATCCGTTTAATATCTGATATGTCCCCTATCCGGTAGCATATATTAAGTGCACCACCAGGGTTCAGTGTTGGAAAGATTACCTGTTTATTTACTGCTGCAGCTGCTTGCTGGCTAGTCCAGTGGGTCCCTACTGCAGGCAAAAGACAATAGGTGGTGCCGCTTGTGTCTGGCCCCTGTTGGAGCGACCAGGCACAGGACTGCTGCTGCTGAATGTCCTCTTTAATTGAATAAGCTCAGCAACCAGCACACCTGTGCAGGTTGGACATGACATGATAGGTAGCTGTCTTTCAGGTAGTGGGTGCTGAATCTTGTTAATTGACATGGGGGTGTCATTGCTGTTGATTGACCATGCATTGGTACTGTGGTATTGGAATAATAAAAACAAATGTTGCCAGCCAACCATCCATTGCAATAATGGATAGGACATCAGCTATGAGGCATTTGTTTGTACAAACTGCTGCTCACAACTAATGTTGTAATATAGTGTCTCCATCTGCTGGTGGTATTGAATAAGCAATAGTGCAATGATAGGGTCTGAAAAAGAAGAAAAATAAGAAGCAGCAGCATAGGAAAAAAGGAGGAAAGAAGGAAAACATGGAGAGAAGAAAAAAAGAAGGTTAAAAAAAGGTGAAAACATGTTTAAAAAAGTATTTCCATCTCTCTCTCTCTATATATGTATATATATATATATATATATATATATATATATATATATAAAAGAAAAAAAATTATATATATATATATATATACATAAAGAGAGAGTGAAAGAGATAGATAGATAGATAGATATAGATAGATATAGATAGATACACATAGATACACATAGATACACATAGATACACATAGATACACATAGATACACATACATACATACATACATACATATGTGTGTATTGTTGGAGTTGCAAACATGGGTGCACTTGACAAACTCAGTGCGGCTATTCCCCATTGAAAGATTGTTGCATCCAGGACCCTTAGCACTGTGATATGCTACTCAATACCACTGACATGGCCAGATGTAAACAACATCTGACCTTTGTTGTGTATGTAACCATGGAGATTGTGATGTCACCTAGGCCCACCAAAGAACAGCCTTGTCAGAAGCAGCACTGCCATGAGCACAAGCAGCAGCACCATAGGTTTTCAAATAAGCTGGATTTAACCAAGACAAGTGAGTCCAATAGGATGCAGGTATGTCCTCTATCCTTACAGTTTCCCGTGGCTGTTGGTTTTATACCGTTTGGGGACAGCCAAGGAGGCGTCAGCAGGCAACATAGGTAAGTGTGTGCTTGTGTGTGTGTGTGTGTGTGTGTATTTCTTATGCAGATCCTAAACCCAGTATCAAATGCAAGTAGGAGGAGTAAGAAGGGTTCCTGCCAAAGCCAGGTTACGGATTGCATTTAAAAATGGTCCATCAGAGTGAAATGGACTCCCATCTTCCTGCTTAGCAATAATGATATGGGTTTAGGGCCTGCTGTGTGTACTAGTGGGTGACTGCCACCCAGCCAGAGTGTGTATGGGAGGCTGCCAGCCAGCCTCCCTTCCTACAAGTAGTGATGGTGCATGTGGAGGGGACAGCGTTGGTTCCTCCCCTTTCACAGTTATCACTTCTCATTCTTCCTTTTGGCTGGTATCAAATGTGGTGTCTGTTTATATCAGTTTAATATCTGATATGTCCCCTATCTGGTAGCATATATTAAGTGCACCACCAGGGTTCAGTGTTGGAAAGAAAGATTACCTGTTTATTTGCTGCTGCTGCAGCTGCTTGCTGGCTAGTCCAGTGGGCCCCTACTGCAGGCAAAAGACAATAGTTGGTGCCGCTTGTGTCTGGCCCCTGTTGGAGCGACCAGGCACAGGACTGCTGCTGCTGAATGTCCTCTTTAATTGAATAAGCTCAGCAACCAGCACACCTGTGCAGGTTGGACATGACATGATAGGTAGCTGTCTTTCAGGTAGTGGGTGCTGAATCTTGTTAATTGACATGGGGGTGTCATTGCTGTTGATTGACCATGCATTGGTACTGTGGTATTGGAATAATAAAAACAAATGTTGCCAGCCAACCATCCATTGCAATAATGGATAGGACATCAGCTATGAGGCATTTGTTTGTACAAACTGCTGCTCACAACTAATGTTGTAATATAGTGTCTCCATCTGCTGGTGGTATTGAATAAGCAATAGTGCAATGATAGGGTCTGAAAAAGAAGAAAAATAAGAAGCAGCAGCATAGGAAAAAAGGAGGAAAACATGGAGAGAAGAAAAAAAGAAGGTTAAAAAAAAAGGTGAAAACATGTTTAAAAAAGTATTTCCATCTCTCTTTCTCTCTATATATGTATATATATATATATATATATATATATATATATATATATAAAAGAAAAAAAAATTATATATATATATATATATATATATATATATATATATATACATAAAGAGAGAGTGAAAGAGATAGATAGATATAGATAGATATAGATAGATACACATAGATACACATAGATACACATACATACATACATACATACATACATATGTGTGTATTGTTGGAGTTGCAAACATGGGTGCACTTGACAAACTCAGTGCGGCTATTCCCCATTGAAAGATTGTTGCATCCAGGACCCTTAGCACTGTGATATGCTACTCAATACCACTGGCATGGCCAGATGTAAACAACATCTGACCTTTGTTGTGTATGTAACCATGGAGATTGTGATGTCACCTAGGCCCACCAAAGAACAGCCTTGTCAGAAGCAGCACTGCCATGAGCAGAAGCAGCAGCACCATAGGTTTTCAAATAAGCTGGATTTAACCAAGACAAGTGAGTCCAATAGGATGTAGGTATTTCCTCTATCCTTACAGCTTCCCGTGGCTGTTGGTTTTATACCGTTTGGGGACAGCCAAGGAGGCGTCAGCAGGCAACACAGGTAAGTGTGTGCTTGTGTGTGTGTGTGTGTGTGTGTATTTCCTATGCAGATCCTAAACCCAGTATCAAATGCAAGTAGGAGGAGTAAGAAGGGTTCCTGCCAAAGCCAGGTTATGGATTGCATTTAAAAATGGTCCATCAGAGTGAAATGGACTCCCATCTTCCTGCTTAGCAATAATGATATGGGTTTAGGGCCTGCTGTGTGTACTGGTGGGTGACTGCCACCCAGCCAGAGTGTGTATGGGAGGCTGCCAGCCAGCCTACCTTCCTACAAGTAGTGATGGTGCATGTGAAGGGGACAGCCTTGGTTCCTCCCCTTTCACAGTTATCACTTCTCATTCTTCCTTTTGGCTGGTATCAAATGTGGTGTCTGTTTATATCAGTTTACTATCCGATATGTCCCCTATCTGGTAGCATATATTAAGTGCACCACCAGGGTTCAGTGTTGGAAAGAAAGATTACCTGTTTATTTACTGCTGCAGCTGCTTGCTGGCTAGTCCAGTGGCCCCCTACTGCAGGCAAAAGACAATAGGTGGTGCCGCTTGTGTCTGGCCCCTGTTGGAGCGACCAGGCACAGGACTGCTGCTGCTGAATGTCCTCTTTAATTGAATAAGCTCAGCAACCAGCACACCTGTGCAGGTTGGACATGACATGATAGGTAGCTGTCTTCCAGGTAGTGGGTGCTGAATCTTGTTAATTGACATGGGGGTGTCATTGCTGTTGATTGACCATGCATTGGTACTGTGGTATTGGAATAATTAAAACAAATGTTGCCAGCCAGCCATCCATTGCAATAATGGATAGGACATCAGCTATGAGGCATTTGTTTGTACAAACTGCTGCTCACAACTAATGTTGTAATATAGTGTCTCCATCTGCTGGTGGTATTGAATAAGCAATAGTGCAATGATAGGGTCTGAAAAAGAAGAAAAATAAGAAGCAGCAGCATAGGAAAAAAGGAGGAA